>NC_072738.1:45340541-45503987 GCF_026930045.1 Uloborus diversus | reverse complement strand
AATGCATGTTGGAAAATAGCTTTTATTTCTATTGATACATCTTTCTTTGGTGAGCTGTGATAACAATTTGTTAATTTAAGCATTTTAAATAGCCACTAGTAATTTTTCTTTGTGTACAAAAAACTTTCTAGTTTATGGTATTTTTGAAGCAAATATTCGCGATGTTTTTTGCTGTGGTTTTATGTTGTTTTTATACATATATTGTCCTCTGAAGTGCTTTGATTCTGTTTTTTTTTTAAATCTGAATTTTTCCTGTTGGCGCTAAAAAAGCATCGCTAAGAGCGATGTATGACATATGTCGTCATACATCATTTTATTGGCGCCAACAGGAAAAAGTCTCCAAGGGTGGGGTATATGACATTAGTTCCGATAATGAAGTTTATTTTAGTAAACATTTCCCGATACATTTTTGTTAAATTTGTGAACTAACTTATAACGTAATTATAAATACAAGAAACGAGGTTGGAGCCAAATCTGTCTTGGAACCAAAATGTCGGATAAGTCAGCCTGTTCTTTTCAAGGGGCTCTAGGTCTTGCAAATCCAAATCTACAAGTATTAAATTTGCTTTGTTGTAGCGCGTAGTGTTGTCGTGATGGGTTTGCAATCGATAGACTCATTGACGTAATGTTCGGAATAAGACAAGTAACCACGCTGTCTATCCATTCAATTTCTGTGGATTAATTCAGATCAAGCATATCATTACATCAGATCAGCATGTGGACTTCCTCTAAATTGAAACTCAAACCATCACCAAAAATCTTCTACACTGCGACCTAAGATAGGGTAGGTGGATTGAGTTTTCATATATTAATATTTTCTGTTTCAACATGTGACGCCACAAGAAATAAATGAGCGGTAAAACAGCTTGAGCACTACGGACTTAGCAAGCAATTACCCTCGACTGAGAGACAAGAATGGTAAATTAAATTATAATGATACGATCTAAAACTGGTAGGCAACTTAGATTATAAAAGATTGATCTTACGTAATAGGACTAATAATAATCAAAGCCTTAATTATTTCTTACCTTCTGGTGTTTTTTCCGTAGTATGGTTACAGTTTTTAATGCATTTATATTCAACAGAAGTCAGTGGAAGCATTGGGCAAAGGAATTGGTAATTTATTGATGTCCTGGAAATCCATTCGCCCTGAATGAATATTTTGACGTTGTTCTTTTAACTGTACTTGCAATACAAGCCGTGTGGCGGATCAGTTTCTGTCACGTTCTTTCGTGCATCGGCTAAAATTATCTGCATGGTTTCATTAGGAGTAGCATCCAAGTCAGAGAGCTTCGTAACGTGTTGATCACTTCTCTTTTCTCCACCCCAGTCGGTTAACCAACATTAGACTTCTCCCTAGCCACAGGTGTAAGTAAGGTTAAAAAGAAAATCAACTAACATACGCACAATGAATTTAAAAAAAAGTAATAACAGTGAAATATTCATAAGTAACAAAGGTCCAAAATGTTTAAAAAGAAAGGAATTGAAAAATGGTCTGGAAAGTGGACCTAGTGTTATAGCAATTTCTCAAAAGAGAAGCCTTGAAAATTGGCTCAATTAGAATCGCTTATATCTCCTGTTCTAATTAATGGAGAAAAAAGGAACAAACGTCATTTTGTTTGGGAAGGAAAACCCTTTCCAACGCTATATAATGTTTGGGGGGGTGGGGGGATTTTTTTACCCATAATTAGTCGAAATAAGTTAATTAGAAAAAACTAATTCGAAATTTAGAATTTCGACTTCGAGGTGCACGGGCCCGTAGTACGTTCGAATTTTGTGCCAAGTTACAGAGCTGTAGGTATTGGGTCTTCTTCCCATCGTGCACAAACAAAGAAACACGGAGACACCGTCACCTTTATATATATAGATTCACCCGTCCTGGTATGACGGGTGAAAATTTGCTTCTACATTTGAACGAAGCAACTGCCGGTATGGTGATATTTTGAGAGTTAAAATTTTAATTCTTTAACCCTACACTGTAAAAACGATTCAGAAACGTTCCTGGAAAATAATAGGCAGCTGATGTGCCCAATTTCAGTCACTAACATATCTTACAAAAACCAGGAACGTTTTCTGATATTAGTCAGTAACCTTTCTGAAATATTAAGAAATCTCCCCTATATAAGCCAGTCGTGAATTATCTAGAAAAATTAAATAGGTTTAATTTATTTGATTAGAACCTTCCTGATTTACCAAGAAAGCTCCAGAAAAATTAGAGCAACCACGGCCAAGCTACGCGAAAACTGCAAGCAAGAACCAAGCTTATTTCTTGCCTGCAATTCCTTCCTTCCTCGCAAAGCTGTAGCTCCCCAGTGACTTATTTGCTCCCATTGGAAGATTAGTCAATTCGGAAAGGCCATAAACAATCAAAAGCCGATACACTTAATAAACACGCTCCGTAAATATTCAAACTGGTAGCAAAAAATATTTTTCACACCAGTGCAAGGTCTGCATTCGTGCATCTTTTAGGAATTCGGGAAACTTTTTTGCGAAGATACTTGATTTTTTGGGGAAATAGGTGAAAATCTCTGAAATCACGAAACGTTCCACGGAAATAACCAGTAACGTTTCGGAATTTTTTTACAGTGTAAACTCCAGTAGATAGCGTTAATTGATTTCGTTTCTTCATTAACCTGAAATGACACAGTCTTACCAGTAAAATTGTTAAGTTACCGGATCGAGTTCAGCCTCGCCACAATAAAGCCTTTCTCTGCATGTTAAACATTACCAAAACACATTATCAAACTATTATGCCGTGGCGCGAGTTTTATTGTTGAAATACGAGAGTTACTGATTATCGGCTATTATTTATATGAGGACTAGCTGACCCAGCCACGTGTTGCTGTGGCTAAGTAGTTAGATTAAAGTAATCTTTTACTCATTATTTTGATAGAATCAAATTAATATTTTTAATAGAGCTTAAAATAGTATAGCCGATTTTAAAACTTATGAGATTGACAATGGGCGTGTTTCAATGTAAAAATGATTCAGAAATCTTCCTGGAAATTAATGGGCAGCTGATGAGCCCAATTTCTGCCAGTTACATGTCTTGCCAAAACCAGGAACATTTTCCGACAAAATTCAGTAACCTTCCTGAAATTATCTCTGAAGCCTCCTAAAAAATTCAAAAATCTTCCCGTTTGAAGCTAGTCGTGTTCCTGGAACTTTAGAGTAAACTTAGGTAGGTATAAAAAAAGTTTGGCACCTTCCTGATTTATTAAGGAAGTTCCATAAGCAGTTATGCTAACATAGTCAAAGCGTAGCCAGAACTGCAAGCAAGTATCGAAAATTTTTACTCAGTAACGTTTCGGATTTTTTTTTTTTTTTTTTGCAGTGCAGGCTGAAGAAAGTACTTATTGAATTCAGTAAGTACTAGCTAAATTTTCCTTGGAAAAAGCATTATACTTACGCTTAGTAAATTTTGTAAGTATGACTTCGGCCAAAAAAAAAAGCAAAAATAACTTGAAAGTGATAGTAAATATCGAAACTGATTGTAAAATAACCGAATGTAGAAACTAAGCGTAAACCACCATACACTTTTAGATTCTACACTAAATTTTATTCACCTCAGCTTTCTCTATAGTTTGTAATCAATAACTTCTTTACAAAATACACTAACTATATTAAAAACATATAAAAATTAAATTTTTTCAATGAAGTAGATAACATTGACTTCGAACTATTGTTTCTATTATTTGAAAACTAAAAACTGTCTAAGCACTAAGTTGTGCACAATGTTCTTGCTTAACCAGCCTTTTCTAATACGAAAAGTATAACTTTCCACTTGTGAGTAGGCGATATATGGTTGCCCATGAGAGAAATATTTATGTTTCAAGTCCAAACCGAAAGAAGACATTGTTTGTTCTTGAGATCTATTTATGGTCTTTGCAAAAGCTAAACGAATCAAAAATTGAAGCCTTTCAAATGTGTTTGAAAATTATGACGCTATTAATGGATTACGTGGCAACACAAATATTTCTCCTTTAAACTTTCCCGTCAAAGTTGTTGACTTTTGATGAAGAAACGTGTACCGTTGCGTAATATAGGTGGGTTTAAATCGCGAAAAAGAAAAAATTGTTGAGCCAATTTTCAACCGGAAATCGTGTAGTCGCATTCCTGGTGTATCCAGCGAATTTAAAAATTCAGTTGGAATGTTTACTGCTTTGTTTTCATCGACAACTGTATAGGTTCAGTAACAATGGGGAGCTTTTTTTTTTCCAGCCGTCAATAATGGCTCATTATTCGCAATAATTGTAGCTAAGACAGCGTCATTTCTCTGTTGTTATACGTTACAAATCAGTGTTAACTAAGTCGGTGCCCCAACTATCAAGTGATGGCATATCATAATAACTAAGTGGCAAATTTGAAATTGAAACGCAAAAACCTTCAGTTAAAACTAAAGCTTCATATTCATCTCTGGTGTAAAATCTGGATTTGGACATTTGTGTGTTTGTTAAACTTTATGAAATACGTCTTCAAACGTGAAAGTTATATAGTTTCTCCTTAAAAAATGATGATTGTTTTGGATAGTATGTCGTCAAAATTGTTTTAAACAGTTAACGAATACTATTTCTTCTTATGTCCAACCTGCATTAGAAAGTGTCAACTCCCAATTACTTTGTGCGACCAATAAATACAATTTGCGACATGCATCGGGATATGTATTTGACAGTCGACAATTGACGATCCCAAATATTCCTGTCTGTTCGGGAATGTTTACCGAAAACAAAACTGCTACAAAACCAGCGCGATTACAGAGGCAATTATGACTTTAAAAAAATTAAATTTATCTGGGAATAGACTCTCAATTAGTTCACTTATCGTCTCAACGGCAGTGTAGAAGTTGTCTGGCTATTTGTTGTACTGTATATTTTAATACAGTTCAATTTCACCGTTTCCAATACCCAGCAATTGCTTAGAAAATACTTGTGCGATTAGATTATTTTGCGTTTACACTCGCATGTTCATGGTCAATCGCATTATCTCGACATTACGCTATAAAACGATTGTTTTAAACATGCGTTGATTTCATCGGAATAACTGGTAATGTCTGCCGGAAGTCCCCAGACAGTATTCAGACAATTTCGCCTAAAAGTTTATCGTTGCCGTTCAAATCTTGCACAATCCTATGATGTTCTTCGAATGAATGCTTTTACTCATGAGCCATAGTACACTTATCCCAAATTATAATTTCACTCTCTTGCAACACTACAGCCATACCACGTTTTTTTTTTCTTTTTTTCTTTTTTTTTTTTTAATGTTACACATTGCGTTTTGTTTGTTATGAATATCTAATACGCAACTTTAAAGCTGAATGTGCTGTTCGTCTACCATCTAAAAAAAGTAGCAGCAATGCCTGACGATGCAATTGTCACTACAATTTTCTGTTGCGAACGTATCTTTGCAAGAATTAATGATATTAAAAATCTTTTGGGGAACAAAATAAAGAAAATAATTGTTTTCCGCTTAAATTCATTAAACTTCCTGAAATTAACATGGACTATTTTTGAAGAATTCAGTAGTCTTCTTGGTTAAAGGCAGTTATGATTCTGGCACCTTCAGAGAAGCCTAACGCAGGTTTAATATAATAGCCTGGAACCTTCGTGCTTTTCTAAGAAATTTCTCAAAGCATTAATGCACGCATTGCCAACGCGAAGATAGACTATCAAGCAAGTAGCTCGAATGTAACTCCTCTGCAACTCTTGCAAAGCTTCGTGATCCAGACATCTTTTCGCAGTCATTGGTTGTTGCGTCAATCTGGACGAACCGTAATCGCTCCGAAACCGATACACGTATTAAATGCGTTTAGTTAATCTTGATACTGGTGGAGAAAAATATTTTTCACAACGGTGTGAAATCTGCAATTTGTAGCAATTCAAGGAAACGTTTTGAAAAATATAGTTGATTTTCTCAGGAAGTGAATAATAACCTGTAATATCCCGAAACGTTATATGGAAATTCTAAGCAACATTTCTGAGTTTTTTTATCATGGTGTTTTCAGCAGTAAGTCATACGATGTTAGAGTTATATCGATTAATTAAATAACACCGCCATCTATTAAGAATTTTTAGAACTAAACAGCTAATTCACACTATTATTGCATAATAAATATAAAATTTGCAATAAAAAATTATAAAAACTATCCTATCTTTTAAGTTGGACCAAATGACACATAGATATGAAATTTGAGAAAAATCGGTTGAGTAGTTTCGGAGTTTACCCCGAACAAACATCGTGACACGAGATTTTTATATATATAGACTAGCTGACCCAGCCACGCGTTGCTGTGGCGAAATAGATGGATTAAAATATTCTTTTACTCAATATTTTATTAGAATCTAATTAATATTTTTAGTAAAGCTTAAAATAGTCCAGCCAATTTTAAAACAAATGAGATTGATAATTTACGTGATAATTTAGGTGTTAGGCTGAATTAAGTAATTATTGTATTTAGTAAGTACTAACTAAATTTGCAATGATTAAAGCGCTATACTTACGCTTATAAATTTTGCAAGTATGACTTCGGCTAAAATAAAAGCAAAATAACTTGAAAGTGATAGTAAATATCGAAACTGATTGTAATATATCAGAACGTAGAAATTAAACATAAACCAACATACTTTTTAGAATGTACACTAAATTTTATTCATCTCAATTTATCTATAGTTTGTAATCAAAAACTTTTTTACAAAATACATTAACTAAATTAAAAGCATTTAAAAATTGAATTTTATAAATGAGGTAGATAACATTGACTTCGATCTATTGCTTCTATTAATTAAAAACTAAAAATTATCTAACCACTTAGTTGTGCACAATATTCTTGCTTAACCTGTCTTTTACTAACACGAATAGTGCTTTCCCACCCGTGAGAAGGCAATAGATACAGGGTGTCCTGAAAAAGACTGACTGTTTTCAAAAATTTATAACAGGAAATGGTTAATGATATTAAAAAAAAAAAAAAAAAAAAAAAAAAAAAAATTCATGTGGTGGCCCGTAAGTTTCGTCCCCCAGAGCTGCAAAGTTTAGTTCAAAAGTTTTTCAATAGATGGCGTTGCAGATAGTAAGCCTCTAAGTCTAAAAATAATGATTTGAATTCACCGATTTTTCCTCCAATTGCGAAATGTGGTTGCAGCAGGCGGCAGGCATTTGGAAAATATTGTTGTGAAATTTTGTTATTAAAAAACATTTTTCAAAAAACCTATGATGTAATTTTCTGTCTTTCTTTGATTTACGGTCTTTCATCTGCTGCGCCATCTATTGGAGAATTCTTGAACTAAATTTTGGAACTTTGGGGGTAGAAACTTACGGCCCACCACATAATTCTTCTGCAAAAATTACTATTTTTTTTTATCAGTAACCATTTTATTGTTATGAATTTTTGAAAACAGTCAGTCTTTTTCAGTACACCCTGTCGTTGACCATGAGAGAAACATGTATGTTTCGAGTCCGAACCCAAAGTAGGCTTTGTTTGGTCTTGAGATCTATTTATGGTATTTTCAAAAGCTAAACAAAACGGAAACTGAAGCCTTCCAAATGTGTTTGAAAATTATGATGCTATTAATCGCTTACGTGGCATCACAAAAATTTCTCCTTTTAACTTTTCCGTAAAAATTGTTGAAATTTTGATGAAGAAACGTGTACCGTCGCAAAATCTAGGTGGGTTTAAACTCTTAAAAAGAATAATTGATAAACGAATTTTCAACCGAAAATCGTCTAGTGGTATTCCTGGTATATCCAGAGAATTTAAAAATTCAGTTGGAATGTTTAAGGCTGTGTTTTCATCGACAATTGTATATAGCCTTGTTCAGCATCAATGGTCAGCACAATTTGATTATGATTTTTTTTTCAGCTATCAGTAATGGCTCATTTTTCACAACAATTGTAGCTAAGACAGCGCCATTGCATTGTTTTTTCTCGTTGCAAATCAGTGTCAACTAAGTCGGTGACCAATCGATCAGGTGATATCACACCTTGATGACTAAACAACAAATTTGAAATTGAAATGTATAAATCCTCAATTAACACTAAAGCTTCATCATACATCTTTGGTGTAAATTCTAGTGTTGGACATCGGTGTGTTTGTTTAACTCTATGGAGTACATCTTCAAGCATAAAATTTATATAGTTTCCCCACAGAAATGATGATTGTGTTGGATATTATGTCGTGAAAATTATCTTAAACAAATGACGAATACTGTTTCTCGTTATGCAAAATCTGCATTAGAAAATGCAACTCACAATGATTGTGTGCTACCAATAATTACAATTCGCGAAATGCATCGTGATATGTATTAAACACTCGAGAATTAACAATCCTCAACAATTCGTGTCTTTTAGGGAATGTTTAACGAAAACAAATGCAAAAACAACATTCACCTTGTTTTGGATGCACAGTTTTGTTTTGGATGCAGTTTTGGTCCCAATGTCTTGGCTTTAATTTTTAAATATGCCCGAGATTGATGAATGTTGTGTTCTTTGTTTGCGTGACTTCCAAGATTTTTTTGATTTTATTCAGCACTGTAAAAACAATTGAGAAAAGTCCTAAAAAATAATGGGCAGCGAATACGCCCATTTTCTGCTAGTAACATATCTTAGAAAAAAATAGGGGCATATCCCACTAAAAATCAGAAACCTTCCTAAAATTATCCTGAAGTCTTTCTGAAGAATTTTGAAACCTCTCCGATTCGAGACAATCACTTCTCTGAAACCTTTAGAGAGAATCAAAGTAATATTAAAAATAGTAGCTCGGAACATTTTTTGATTTACCAAGAAAGTACCAAAAGCATTATTGCTACCATAGTCACTGCTAAGATGGACTTGCAAGCATGCACAAAGTATTCCACTTGCTTGTTGTTACTTTTGGAAAGTTACGGAATCAGGAGACTCACTTCCTCCCATTGGGAGTTACGTTAATCTGGACGGATCCCGACGACGGCAGTGAAGTCAGTTCACTAAAGTTCATCAACCTTCCTTTTATTATCCGGGAATCTTTTTGAAGAATTCAGTACTATCCCAGGCTAAAAACCAGTCGTGTCGCTGGATCTTCAGAAAAAAATTAAGGTGAGCACAAAGCTTGACACATCTCTACTTTCCCAAGAAAGCTCCAACAATAATGCTGCAAGCCTGGAGAAAGGTAAGACAGACTTGCAAGCAAGTACCATAAATCTAACTCGCTTAAGATTCCTGCAAAACTACGGAATCCAGAGGCTTATTCACTCTCTCTGGGAGCTTAGCAATGCAGACGAAACTTAATTCACCTGATTCCGATACAATTAATAAATACGCTCAGTTAATCTTTAAATTGGGAGCTAAAAATCTCTCTCGCAACAGTGAAAAATCTGCATTCATGACGTTTGTAGCAACTCAGAAAACGTTTTGACGCAGATAAATGATTTCCAAATAAAATTGTTGAGGACCTGTGAAATCCCGACACGTTCCACGGAAATAATCAGTGACATTTCGGATTTTTTACAGTGCATGTAAAATAGCGCGGAACATTTGTAAATAATTTTATTTCTGAGAATCGGGCCAAACACATTAGGTTTTTGACAATGTAAAAAAAAAATCAGGGTCTTTGTTCATGGTTCAAGTGCTCATCGTAGAAAATATCTTTGATAAAATATACTCGTTGATCGTTTTCAAGATGTACTGCAAGATGCTGTACAGAAGGGTCTCTTTTATATATGGGGAAGCCAGATAGCTTCGTTGCTGTTTTTATGTCCACTCATCGCCTATCGTGATTTTTCGGCAATTTTGTCCATATCTCTTATTTCAGATGCTAATTAATAAGGGCCATTAATAACGTATTTGACGAAGTATTTATTGCAAAACTCGACATTTATATAAGCCTCATACGTTTTTAAAAGCAGTGGTGAGTATGGAACTACCCGCTGCTTATCAATTTCAACTTGATTTTTAGAATTTGACGTTTACATTGAAAAGTGTGGGGCCTCTATACTCTTCTTTTCTACGGCGATATTGTTCATAAGTTTCAATATCCGTACCATAGTATATATGTAACTTTAAATTAACTTAAGAATAAAATTTTTGAGGCTGAATTAACTTACAGCGCCATCTATTAAGAATTTACAGAACCAAACAATCAATACACACTACTAATGTATAATAAACATTTTATTTGAAATAAAAAATGATAAAAACCATCCTATCTTTTAAGTTGGACCAAATTACAGATACGTATGAAATTTGATAAAAATCGGTTCAGTAGTTTCGGAGTTTACCCCGAACAAACATTGTGACACGAGATTTATATATATATATATATATATATATATATATATATATATATATATATATATATATATATATATATATATATATATATATATATATATATATATATATATATATATATATATATATATATATATATATATATATATTAAGGTGGTCCTTATTTATATGGGAAATTTTTTTTCGGAATTCAACAAGTGACGCCCCCTAGTTTTGTGACACTATAATAAAAAGTAATCAGTGCAAAATTTGAACTCGATCGGTCAATAATAACACGTGCCCCTAGGACGTTGAACTTTAACACTTTTGATAATTTTTCCACAAAACATCGATTTTTTACTTCAGACCCCGTACATCGTTTCTCCTATGTTTGCAAAATATTCTTACAGCGAGGTAGCACTAAAATTAATCTTTTTAATTGCTTCATATCGTCTAAAGATTTTACATTGAATAAGAATGAAATATTGCTTTAGAAACTTTACCTTAATCGTATGCTTTTCTCAATGTATCTCAATCGTGTGCATTTTTTTCCGATAAGCTTGGAGTGTCTGTAAAATACTAAATTGCTTTTGTGACTCATATTTGGTAAATTGATTGTAAAATTCTTCGATTAATTGTGCTCCTCTTCCAGTTGTATCATTCACAACTTTCAGCATTTTAACGATATCTCTTCCCTTTAAATAGCTTCCTTCATTTTGCCATGAATCAGGATCAAATAGGAAAACATCTTTTGGTGTTTGTAACTTATCAAACAGTTTTATTGACTTGTAATTGCTTCTATAAACAGGAAGATCTTTTCCAAGAAAGTATTCCAAATCATCTACTGTTAATTGAAATTTTTTATACAGTCATCAGACACGTCTTTCTATTCAGCAAGCATTTTTTTTTTTTTTTTGAAGTAGTCTTTTCCTATCTTCAAAGTTAATTCCTTTATCCAATACGTACAAAGCTACTAGTTCATCCCCTAAGTACCATAAGTGATTTATGAATTTTTCAGTCACTGCTTCTGCTGTATGTTTGTCATCATTTTGTACGCTGCAGGTTTTTTAGACACTAAACTTTATATTCAGTAAATTACCGCCCAATAGCCAGGGCTAAAGCAGAAATACATGAAATACACCGCCAGCTCAGTCATTTCCAGCCGAGGACTGCAGTTTCGTGCTTTATTAGCACTCATCAACTCGGCATAGGAAAGTAACTGAGCTGGAGATGGAAAACCACTTTATATTAATTTAAAAGACCTAGTATGGGTTGCTGCGAAAAACTATATCTTTATACAACATTTAACTGTAAAGCAGCATTTACGGGCAATCTCTTCATGTAAGGTCGATTTAAATTGTTTCCTAAATATATAAATATTCAAACAATAAATTCATTTTGCCACCCATTTGGCTCACAGATAAGCTCCAGGTTGCCGAAAACATATCCCTGTAGGAGGGAGGACTTCACCAAGAAATAAAACACGTTATGAGAATTCTCTGTAATATTTCTTAATTCTGCTTTTTATGAACAATAATATGTCATCAAATTCTTCTTTTAGAATTTAAGTGGTATGTGTAATTTTTGAATTTTGAAGAGCTTAAATAATGGAATATCAAGTCTAGAACTAAGAAAGGCAAGAACTTCTTTAAAGACACTCTGCAGTACGATTTCAAGTGCATGATGATAGCAATACAAATGCAATATATCACCGTTCAGCTTTTGCTCGAAAAAATTACATGCACAATTTATACGGCCGGTATTGTAAGCCGCTGTATAAAACATTACAGCTTGAACAGTTAGCAATAAAGAGCAATCGTCTAAGATATCATATACAACTGAAGAAATATCTCAGAAATTCTGAGTAGCTGTTCAACATTGGAACCTGAAGCTATCATGGTAAGCCTATTGGCGTTTTTTTCCAATAACATCTGGATGTAGCTTTGTATCCCAGGGAATAATTAAAAAATCTAAATTTAAATTCATGAAATCTGATTTTACCTCTCGAAGATTTTCTCTTGCTCCCTTAAGAGATGTACGAGTGATCATAAGGTTAGTTGGATTTAAATTTACTGCATCTACATAGGCTGTTAATAAATGAGCAGTATCTTTGTTCCTAATATGGCATTTGTCTAACATTGATGAAATGCGAGCAGATCTCAATAGTTGTCTAGCTTTTTTGCGTTGTGGTAAACCAGATATAGAAAAAAGGTTCAACAGGTTAAGATAGATACCCATTTCAGTTTTTAAATCTTATAAATTGCAAGAGGAATTTGATGATAATAAAGGACTATGTACTGAAATAGAAGACAGTTTAAAGTATAGATTTTTACATTATTCCGATCTGGAATTTTTTAAATTTATGTTTTACATATGGAAAATAGAGTTTATTTTTATGGTAGGGTAATCGAGGATTTTTCAGAATTTAAATTATAAGAATGCATAAACATTTAAGTATATAACTAAAGAACAGCGAATTAAAATGTAATTGTCATTACTTATATTTATAGCATGGAAACCTAGTGACCCTATTTGCCACACCTATTACATACACAAAAAAATTTCTATATCAACACCCTCAAAGCCTGGAGGAGGCAATTTGTTGTTGTCAAAAATCATTCATTAACGGCCTAGGCCATTCATTAATGGCCTTTAGAATCCCTTGTGTCCATCTTGGTGGAAAGAAATGTTTCCCTGCCGCTTGGTTTGAAACGAGCTGTTCCAAGGTCATTGGTGTACATGTACCCTATGTAATATGTAAAATTTTGCAGAATGAAAGTGAGAGAATGGTTGGTCTGGAAGTTGCAACATCTGTTGAGGTTCAAAATTACTTTAAATATGAAACCTAGGAATATTTTTACATAAAAATGAGAAAATCGGCAATTTTTTTCTTCAAAACTAAAAAAAGGGAGCCCTAGGGGCACGTGTTAATATTCTTGGATTGACTTAAAATTTTGCATGGATCATTTATTTGTATAATGGAACAAATTGAGGGGGCGTCGTGTAAAATATCTACAACTTCAAAAATAAGGACTACCCTAATATATATATATATATATATATATATATATATATATATATATATAAATAGATTTCTACCAGTTTTTTTTATGTATAAAGAAAAATAAATGAAACCAATCGCAATGGCAACGTCAGGTTCAAATAGCAGTGGAAATTATATTCATGATCGTGCGGGTGTGAAATGTTGTTTCGCGCCCGCAAATGGATGAAGTTAGTGGTCTTCCTCAATGAATGAACTATTTAACAGAAAAAGAATATTACAATTCGAACCAGTAGTTCCCGAGATTAGTGCATTCAAACAAACTCTGCTGTTTATATTATTAGTATATATAGCCTTCCTCAATGAATTGACTATTCAACACAAATATAATTTTTCAATTCGAACCAGGAGTTCCTGAGATTAGCGCGTTCAAACAAACTCGACTGCTTTATATTATTAGTATAGATAGATTATGCTTAGTTACCTGAACGGAGTCATCATTTAAAAAAAAAAAAAAAGAAAGAAGGAAAACCATTCGATTAAGTTTTTGCAGCAGCAAGGGGCGTTTATGAAAAATTGATTTTTAAACCGTAGGTCTATTTTTCGTCATTAGGCGACCCGGTAAGCTTTAATATGAGGGGGAAATTCTTCAAAAAAGAAGAAAGATCTCACATAACGACAGAAAAATAATCCACAGAAATAATATTTAAGATAAGATATTGAGAAGTGTTTTTATTTTTGAAAATATATACAACTTTTTTGTTATCGCAGGCTGCTTGAACTCTTATGGCTTAGATGGTAACACGTGTTTATTATTACATTTAACCTCACGGTTAAATAGAAAATCATTTGAACTAAGTTCGTTTTTTAAGCGTAGCTTTTCGAATGTAGTAAAAATGTGACAGGCTATTTGTTTTTTCCGAAAGAGAAAAAAAAATAATGTTTTACCCATCGAGTTATTTGTAATATTAATGTTTTGCTTCGTATTCTAATAAATATTCATTGGTTAACTAAATGAAAAGCGTAATTTCAATTTGGGTAGTAATTATTTAATTTGTACAATGGGTCAAAAACTGTCATCAGAAGAATCTACATTTCAGTATACGATTTTTTTTTCTGAGCAAAAATTATTCAATTGTAGTCTGAAATCTTAAATCTGATACTTATATTTTTGCTTATATTATGCTTTAGTATTTTGATCGGAGCCGTTAGTTTCAAAAACAGAAGAGAAAGAAATCCTTACAATTAAGAAACAATTTAGCTACAGGTCATCACGTTTTCGTAACAGCAAGGAGCATTCCAATCTCATTCTTCTAGTTACCAGTCTCCTGGAGATTCTCGTGTGACCAGTGAGGGGGATGTACTAAAGCCTAAGCGGGGAACTGGAGAAGAACTGTAAACAATTTCTTCTACATACAAAGCGGTTTTTCGAAATTACTCCCACACTAAAACTGAAGACGAAAAGAGGAGGCGTACGGAAGAAGGAAGAGTGAAAGATCGAAATTTCGCCCACCTGATTTCAAATTTTTGAATATAGGTTGTTTTCAATTCTGGGGCTTTCACCAATCACATAACAGAACTTACGCAACGGCGTAAATTGCCGTTTCTTTTATAGCAGATTACGCGAATGTTCCCAATCGGGAACAACGATGCTCGTTCGCATCTATATTTTTGTTGGAAATTATTATCGGTCATGTTTGGTCATCAAAAGGATCCCTATTTATGGTTACTTAAGAATATCAAAACAATTAAGCATTTTTAAAAAAAATCATAAATTTTTTAATTTGTCTGTGTAAAAATTGGTAAAAAAACACATTTTTGCGAATTTTTGTAGAAAACAGCAATTGAAAATTAGAACTAGTTTTTCTTCCAAAAATTCAGGTCTGTTTTTGGCAACAAATATAAAACAAAATAAGTCATCGCAAACAAAACTTGATTTTTTACGATTTCTTAAAATTGATGTTGCCATTTGGGAACATTGTCGCTTAAGAGGTTAGTTATTCGGGCGGATAGGTTATTTTTCACTTCACTTGGATAGTTTTTATCCTAGCATCTAATAACTAAAAGCATCCTTCCCGTCTGACTCGAAAAACGCTCATCTTATTTTTCCATTCTCAATTTCATTATGCAGTTGTTTTTTTTTTATTTCTACCAGTTGTATTTTACGTAACAAAAAATATAATAAGACATTTGCTGTTCTGTAGAAGTGTATATAATATTGTAAATAGTCCTTATTTATCCACTTATATTTATCCTTCGTTCTTCATACTTGTCTATTATTTCACATGTGCTTGTAAATATTGTATATACACAAGTGGCCCTGAAAAGATTCCTTTTTTTTTTTTTTTTTACATATTCCTCCCCCTCATACCTTCAATGATCTGTTCCATGCCATGACCCTATACCCTCACACCCGGCAAAAGAGCTCACGCTCTCCACCGAAGAAAAATCATGATCCGTATCCGTATCCGTAGAAGTGGAATCGGAAGCATTTGGCAGCAATTCCTGAACGAGCGGGGCGCGAGCAGTTTTTTACTCCTGCTAATGTGTCAAAAGATATAAATAGTGGTGGCAAATGTTTTTAAAGAGCATTGTGTTTTTAATTCGTGACAAAAACTTTGTACTCACAGCAAAACGAGCCCATTTACATTGTCCAAAATGCCAGACAATGTAAAGTGCTTCGTACTATTCCAAACTATTTGGTTATGATAGTTGAACAGCAAGATTTTAGACTTCAGTTGACTGGGTTCAAGGAATTTTCCACACACAATTCATGAGTTGGGAAAATCTTCAAAATCTAAATGATATTATTTAATGTAATTTCCCCAAAGATTGCTTATGGATATGCGATAGGGCGATAGTTCTACCAAAATAAAAAAAATCCTTTGGTGATCATATAAATGCAGAAAGAATACCAAGCGTAAAAAATTAAAATAAAAAGAACTAAACAAACAAACAAATAAATAGTAGCAAGTGTTTACTTATGATAAAATAATCTAAAACTAATATTCTGTAAAATAATAATAATCCTAACAATGAAATATGAAAAGCTTGTATAACTTTCAACACATTTATTAAAATTCTATTAAGTGTGAAATAAAAATTGAAACATTCCTTTACAGAAAAAATCATTCTAATTAACTTGAAACATATTTTCCTTCCGAAGTTACCCAGAATTTTCCATTAAATGGTAAACGAATTACTTTTAAAGAACGAAGACACTTAAAGTTAACAGTATTTTACTCCAACTGTCTGACGCTTTAGAAAATAAGTGCATTTACGGAAAAAGTTGAAACTTTAAACAAATATTTTAAAAAGGAAGGCTACAGCAACGAAATTACTAACAAATAAAATCAGCAAGTTAAAGTACTTTCGCGAAACGTGGAGGAGGTTAAGGGGGAATACATGCAATACAATTATTTAAAATCTAACTCCAAATGAAATAAAGTATAACTGTATACAGTATGTAAAGGACACTATGTTTTTTTTTTTTTAATTTTCAGGTTTTAAACCCCATTTTACTCAACTTTTTATTGTGTATTCATAAGTACAAAACTAACATTTTAAGAAAAAAATTATTTTTATGGGTACAATCAAATAAATGACAATCCAGTGATAAGAATCTTCACAACAAAAAAATTAAAACTCGTCTCATTGGCGAACGTTTTTCTTTGTGCTTGAAATTCTAAGCGTTTCGTGTTGAGGAAAGAAAAATCTAGTCATCTTACCTTTGCTTACCAGAGACATATATAAGGATTTTAAGAATTAAAAAAATATGGAAAAATATTTAGACGCTTTTTTGTGTAGAATAACAGTAAAGAAGTACTTAAACCATTTTGAGTCGATGATTGTAAAACAAAATATAAAAGTATTTATGTAAAATACAATTTTGCCTAAAACTAAGTTATCACTTTTTATAGGATAAAGAAGTTTAGGTTTTTACTTTATTCTGAAACTCAGAAATTATTTGTGACTCTCAAGCTGAAAAAAAAGTTCCAAAACGTTACCGAGTATATCCGTATAACGTTTCGGGATTTTAACGGTTTTTATACATTTCTGGAAAATCAAGTATCATTATCAAAAGTCGCACAAATGCTTACTGTTGTGACTTCTTACTGTTGAGAAAAGTTTTTTTAGCACCCAGTTTAATAATTAACTGGGCGAACTTATAAAGTATATCGGCCTCGACCTGATACGACCCGTTCAGACTGAATGAGCTACCAAAGAAAGGAGCAAATAAAACTATGGGTTACGTAGTCTTTGCATGAATTGCAGACGAGTAAATTTCTTGATAATTGCGTCTTAGTGTTGGCCATGATTGCAATACTGCTTTTGGAACTTACTTGATAAATCAGTAAGGTGTCAAGCAATTATATCATACCTGCTTAAGTTTACTCTGAAGTTCAAGGGACAACTCTCGCTCTAAACGGGAAGACTTCTGAATTTTTCAGGAAGCTTCCAGGATAATACAGTCGAGTCCCGACCTACGCGAGGGATGCGTTCCAAAACTCCTCGCGTAAGTCGAAATTTCGCGTTGTGGAAAAATGTATGTATGCAATTTCTTTAGAAGCATACCAAATTCTTTTTAGACACTGTTAAACACCCTTTAAACTGCTTTAAAGTGTTCCTCAACTATACATTACAGTTTCTTACATAAAGAACTGAACTTTTACTGTTTCTAAAAAATAAAAAAAAATGTGTTTTATTCACGTAAAATACTTAAAGTTGCACAAAATAAATGATCAATAGGAGGGATAGTCATAAAATAAAACAACACGGCAAGCACAGTATGTATTAATAATAAAATGCTGCCCTATAATAGTACTATGCAATAGATACAATAATAATATTCATGAGTTGAAAATAAAGATGGTGATGATTTCTGATCCTTTCCTTTTCAATACATTTTTAAATACGGTTGCTTCGACTTGTCTTTTATAACGATTCCATTTATGACAACAGCCTCTCTTCCTAAACTCTTTAATCCACAGTACAAGAGCAGCTTTCATTTTCATAATGATTATTTACTTTGCTAAACACTACTCTGCAATTCAATATTGAAACTAAGTTCTGAAGTCTAAGTTCTAAGTTCTGTTGTTTTGACTTTAAATTATACGTGTGAAAGATTCGCTCATACGTACTTATTTTCGTGCTACCGTCGATATTTTGTAGTTGTTCCAGGGTTGGCAAGTTTCTGCCGAGGTGGTTAAAACCACTGGTAGAAACCGGCTGAAACCGGCATGGCAAAAACCCCTTTCTGCCACATTTGTGGCAGAAACTGGCAAAAACTCAAAAAATGACATAAAAGAAATCTTTGATACCCAATAGGAATTTAGCACGAGAAAATAATGAAATGTTAGTCCAAAGCACAATTTAATTACAATATCATTATAAATCAAACATTATGTTTTTTGCACTCTGCAGCTGTCTCTAAGAAAAGGTAGATTGAAAATGTAAATGATTTCTTTTTTTAATATGAATAGAGGAGAAATTACAGAATACTCTTGCAACAGAAGAAGTAGATGGCAATGCCATTAAGGATCCGGCAAAGATTCATGAAACTTTCATCAATTGTATATATTTTTTAAACTGGTCCTTTATGTAGTAACTGGGGTGGTTTTAAATCTTGGCTGAAAAAATAAGTTTTGGGAAATAGGGTCAATTTGTTTTGTAAAGCTGTGATATTGGGTATAAAATCAAGGTTACTATCGGCAAGTAAAATTCTGGCATTTTCTTCTTGAGCACATAATTTTAATCCCAAGCATTTTAGATGACACATATATGCTAGCAAATGACACAAAGTAACTGCCTGTTTAAATCTGTTTGTCACTTCTTTTTCTTAAGTGCCCTTAAGATTCTTGTCCTTTAGATTAATCCAAATGTTACGAGCATCTGCATTTAAACAGTTCTCTTTCTGATCAAACAAAATCAAGGGCAATGAGTTTTATTTTTTACAATGATGAAATGGAATTACATGTTTTAGTTTACTTAAACAAATATCATTTTGTAATTACTTGAATTAATTATGATGATTTTTAATTTTTGCCAGTTTCTGCCGGTTTTTACCGGTTATAACCAGTTTCTGCCACCGGCAAGGCAGAAACCAGTTTCGGCCGGCAGAAAGCCAACCCTGAGTTGTTCAAGGATATCGAGAATCTTAACTTTTTTTTTTTGGCCAAGAACTTTCTTTTTCTTCTCACTTCAAACTTTGGATGAAACAACGCACGAAGGCGTCATTCTATTTCATCAACTTTCATAATTAGAATGGGAAAATAAATAAATGAAAGATGCTGAGTGGTTATTTGATGCACTTACAACTCGATACGTAGACAAGTTTGGTATGAGAACTTATAATTGAGTTGCTTGAACTAAAATTTAAATTTTATCATATTAGCTCTGTCGCAACTATCGATGGTCTCACCCATCAACTTGATGTAGCACAGACTAAAAATGTTGCCTTGGATTCTGAAATTAGGTACTTACGTACCAAAAATTATACTAGCAAAAAGAAATCTAGTGCAAAGATAAATGATACGGTGCCCACTACTGATGTAGGTAAGGGGAGAAATAAAAGAATACGTAGAGTCTCTAGCACCTCATCGGAGGAAAATAGGAAAACACACTCAAAGCCTCTCCCTAAACCTTGTTCTAATAACAAAAAAGAGGAAAATAGAGATAATCCTACTGTTAGGCTATCGCTTGATAACTCTCCCCCTGGTGCATCAGTAGGGGAAAATGCTCTAATTGTCTCAGATGCTGAGATTAGTCAAATAATAACAGAGGGAAATATCCAAAATACTGAATTGGATAATGATATCATGAGCATGAGATCTGATTCTGATGACAATACTAACCTAGCAAATGATCAAAGAAATGAAAACTTTTCTGGGTACTCATCGGATAACGAAAATTACAATTGTGATTCCCCCTGTGCTGTCATACAAGACCCTCCCCCCTGAATAACGAACAAAATGATGATGATGCCGATAACGACGGCTGGACCCTTCAATCGGGTAAACGTAAAGGAGTCCCTCCAATTTGGGTTGATGACGTAACCAATCCCGACCAACTGCTGAAACTATTGACTGATGAGGCTGGGGAAACTATCCATGGTAAATTACTATTAAATGGGAAGCTAATGTGCAAACCCCCCTCAGTCAACGCCCATAGAATTGTCAAAGATTACTTGGAAAAAAATAAACTTGGCAATCATACTCTTCTCCTACCAGACGAGAAGTTGATTAAAGTCGTAATTAGGGGTCTCCCAGTCAATTCAAATCCATCCTGGATTTTACGTGAACTAGAAAAGTTGGGGTTTTTCCCCAGCATCAAACCCAATTGCATCGAGGCACTAATAGGGACCCACTGCCCCTATTTCTCATTCACCTTCCCAAATCAGAAAATAATAAAAGATTTGGAATGTTGAATATATTGGGAACTTAAGGGTCACTATGGAGCCACTTAAGAAGCAAAATAAAGTTTCTCAATGTTAGAACTGCCAACAATTTAATCATAGCTCCTATACATGCTCAAGACCCCCAGTTTGTGTGAAATGTGCAGGCCCATATCGTGCGGCTCTATGTACTAGGGATAAAAATCTCCCCCCCCCCACTTGTTGCTTATGTGGGGGAAATCATACTGCCAACTACTCCAAGTGCCCCAGACGGACATACAAGTCAAATGATATGAATACTGGGTTTCTTGACCAAATCCCCAAAAACCGGGGTCCCAACTTGCCACGAAACCCCAGAAATCAGGGAACACGTATCCCCCATGATGCTCAACCTCCCCCCCACTCAATGGGGTGACCTACGTAGAACTCTTGATATGAAAAGGAACTTAGGGAATGATGTTGTCACCAATCAGTGGACTGGTAAACATCAACCCACTCCTATGAACTTTCAAAACATGCAGAACAAAACCTTGGACACACTCACTCTGACTCTCCAAGCATTAATTGGAGAACTTGCTAACATGAGAAACCAGCCCCATTATGGGTAGTCTGTCAAACTTCAAAATCTGTTCATGGAACTGTAATGGTATCATGGATAGAAAGAAAACTAAAATTTCCGAACTCAATTTTTTCTTAAGTACTTACAATCCTGACATTCTGTGTTTACAAGAAACCAAATTAAAAAATTCTGATTCTTTCTTCATCCCAAATTATCAAATTGTTAGGAATGACAGACTGACCAATAATGGGGGTGGTACCTCTATTCTCATCCACAAGGGTATCAAATTCAATGTCTCGTCTATTCCCACCAATTCCTTTGAAGCTTCGAATGTCACCATTAGTTTGGGTGACCTTAAAATTCTTGTGTCCTCAATTTACATCCCACCTGCAAATGCACTTTATTATTGATGAAATCAAAAAATATCCTGGACTTTTCAGATAAATGCATTATTATGGGGGATTTCAATGCCAGACATAGTACTTGGAGTGCAGGTAGTAATAACATATCTGGCAGATTAATTAAGAAACTTATTGAGTCGAGCTACAATTACACTCGTTATGTTCCAAATAGAGCAACTAAATTTCATGCTACCAGAATCTGCTCAACAATTGATTTTGGTATTGGATCGGGGATCAACTGGGACTTTGTTATTACCTCCCTTAGTGAACTTAGATCGGATCACAACCCAGTGATGCCCGAATTCAATTTTGAACATGACCTCTCTTCCAAGCCCAAAGTAGTTAAATCTATTAACTGGCTCAAGTTCCAGTGCACGCTTGAAGAAATTACCATTAATCCACCTCACATGAGAAATGTGCATGACATTAACTCAGCTATTTCATTCATTAACGAAAAAATAAATGAGGCTAAAGAAAAAGCCACCTTTGTCAAGCGTATTCATAAAAAAGCTCGTATCTTGCCAGACTATATCGTTCAGACCATAAACTCAAAAGATGCTATCACGTACTATGGAATTCTACGTTTTATCCTCCCTACAAAACAACTTTAAATTACTTGAATAATAAAGTTAAGAAACTCATAGCTGACTACAATGATAGGAAATGGAACAGCTATTTACATTCAGTCTCTCAGGAGGACAATTCTACTTTTAAGATAACAAGGCATTTCAACAAAAAGAAGTCTATCATCCCTCCCCTATATGGTCAGAGTGGACTCACTTACACTGATGCCGAAAAAGCGGAAGAAAATTGCTTGCTCCCTTGAAACCCAATTCACGCACAGCATAAACAATTATAATTACAACTTCATTGACTTTGTGGAGGAACAAAATACTGCATATTTCGATAATGCTTTTTCCATTCCCCCTTCCAGGATAACTCCCGCAGAAGTAAAGGAAGTTAAAAAAAATCTAAAGAACAAAAAATCTCCAGGGGAGGACAACGTTTCCAACTTGGTGATTAAAAATTTCCCAGAAAATCTCATTCTGTATATTGTGCAAATATTCAATCTATGTATCTTATTCAGCTACTTTCCTGATGCATGGAAAAATGCAATTGTGGCTCCCATTCACAAGTCTCGCTCCGCCCCCAATTTTCCTCAGAACTATCGACCAATCAGCTTACTCTCCTCACTCTCCAAAATTTTTGAAAAGATCCTCAACAAGAGGATCATAGCACACCTTGAAAATAATAATCTCATTCCAAATTTCCAATTTGGTTTTAGATCAAAACACTCAACCCAACACCAATTACTCAGAGTTGTTAACTATATCTCCAAAGGCTTTCGTGATGGGGAGCGCACGATCGGATTGTTTCTCGACATTAGTAAAGCCTTCGACAAAGTTTGGCACGACGGCTTGTACTTTAAACTAATTAAATATAATTTTCCTGCACACATGATTAAGATAATCAAGTCTTATCTTACGAAAAGAACTTTCCAAGTTAGAGTAGGGAAGTCCCTCTCCTCGAAAAAGCCTGTTCTAGCTGGTACTCTACAAGGAAGTTCCATTTCACCGACACTGTATAACATCTACACGTATGATGTGCCCTCCCACCCATGAACGTTAATCTCTATGTTCGCCGATGATACTGCTATCTTAGCCACAAATTCTAACTCCATTGACGCTTATAATCAGATTAACGAGCACATCGACTTACTCCAGCGTTGGTTTACGTATTGGAGGTTTGACGTTAACACCGATAAGACGAAAGCCATTTTCTTTGCTAAAGGAAAATGCACTTCTGGAATTCCTCCCCCCTTTAAATTATACGGAGATACCATCCTATACTCAGACTCTGTCAAGTATCTGGGTATTACTCTTGACATCTCGCTGCGCTTTCATACGCACGCATCAAATGTTTTGAAGGACTCCCAGACCTCCCTTATTACGAATTACCCACTACTCAAAAATTTTCTCTGTCACTGAATAATAAAATACTCATCTACTTATCCCTAATCCGACCCAAGCTTCTCTACGCTATTGAAATTTGGGGATGCGCCGCTAAGACGCATATTCTTAAACTTCAACTCTTTCAGAATAGAATACTTCGGGCTATGACCGATCTCCCTAATTTTGTCAGAAACAGCACATTTCACAAAGCTCTTGCAATTGAACCAATTTCCACGTTCATCGTTACATCTGCTACTAATTTCTTTACGAAATTATATCCCCACCAAAATCCCGAAATTGCAAATCAAATTGATTATATATCCAACGATAGTCAAAGATCAAATCCTAGTAACACTATGATCCTGAACTATGCAACTATTAACTTCAATCGCCGCACAGCGGCGCGACGATCGGGAGCGGCTTTTTCCTTCCTCCCGCCTTGACCAATGAGAGCATTTTCCCACTGCTGATTGCTCCAATGAGCGTTCTCCCCCTTTACGTTCTTAATTTGTTAATTATGCTTATTGATACTGATGTTCTGGGCATTTTGTCGAATGTCTTTGCACTTTTCTTCCGGCTTTGCCTTCTCATGATGTTTTGTCTTAAACATGGGCCTAACCCGTGCTGTGATGATTTTTAAGTATTGGACTGTACAGTTTATTATAAAACCTATCTATGAAGTTCCTATCTGAGACCAGGTAAAAGAGGTATCCCCTCTACTCCTAATGACGCCCGCCTGAGGCGGGCGCGCCATCCGAATGAAGTCTCAGTGATGCTAAAAGGATGTAATAACATTCACGATGTTGCATGTAATCGCTTTCTCTATTTGTTTAAAAGAAAGAACTGTGCTTATTCCTTATTGGAAGAGACATTTGCAGCTTTCCACGAAGTTCGCGAAATCTCTTCTTTAATCCACCATCGGACTTAGGAGAAAGCTTATTGCTATTTGTGAAACATCATTGGATGCTGAAAATCTGCCCTCTATTCTATTTAAAGAGCCACACTCTTGTTTATCAGGTCTTCACTACTTTTCTCTATGTCTTGCTGTATGTGTGTCCCCATGTTTCGTATTAAACGTATTTGTTTATGTTCAGCTGTCTGAACCTCTGCTTTACACAACCTTTCAACACACGAAATCAATATCTAGTAGCCAATAGCGAAGCCGATACTTACTTCCAGAAAAAAATCGTGTTGTCGACGAGGAATTCACGTTAGTTCTAAAAATTCGTTACTCGTTAAAAAAAACTCTCGTTATAGCCTTTTCGCGTAAGTCGGATCGCATTGTAGCGGTAGTCGACTGTATTGGGAAGGGTACTGAATTTTAGCGGAAAAGTTCTTGGTTTTTGCAAGATATATTACTTTTAAAACTTGGGCACATCAGCTGCCCATTCTTTTCCAGGAATGTTTCTGAATCGTTTAACAGTGCATAACAGATGCGAGACTTCACTAGTTGGGAACGTTGAAGCCAAAAGAGTACGAAAAGCGTAAGTTGCAAAGTGTTTTTGCTATGCTTTTGTAATAAAAATACAAGAATCTGGTTTTATTAAAGACTAGCCGCCTTCGGCGACCAACAGGTCCGCCTTTTTACGCCAGGGTTGCCGCCTTCGGCGGCAGCTTAGACAATTTAGCGACGGTATTAATCAATGTTTTTCTCTATATATCAATATTATCATCTGCCTTTTTACGCCAATGTTGCCGCCTTCGGCGGCTGCTTAAATAAGTTTAGTGGCGGTGTCAATCGATCTATATCATTATTAGTTTAAATAAAATATTATCTAGATCTATATCCAGTTCCGTCGTTTGGAATATTTTTAAAGGAGGGGGAGGGGAGACACAAACGGCTTGCTCTTCATGCAAATTTTGTCGGAAAATAACAAAAAACACTTCTACTTTTACTTGAAAGCATTGTTTTTTCAAAGTCATGGTGTGTGTGGGGGGGGAGGGCACTGACACCCCTTGAAGTTCCTTAAATGACGGGCATGTCGCTTTCTTGCTGTCCATCTACTATATCGATCTCTGCATTTGTCTATCTATCTATCTATCTATCTATCTTTACGATCTATGCGTATCTACCTCTGACAGTAATTAACAATCTTTTTTTATTTATATACAAGCAGCCGCCTACGGCGGCCGTGTTTGGCTTACTTGTCATTCACCATTTTACGCGGAGAAGTCGTAAAATAACAAAAATCGCGTCCATTTTTATGTGAAAGCATTATGTTTTCAAATCGTAGTGGCGCCATCCCCCTAACCCCCGTGGTTGTTCCTTAAATAACGGGTCTGTCTATTTCTCACTGTACATCGACCTGTAGATTTATCTTTCTCTAGATCCATGTAAATTTACCTCTGATAGTAATTAACAATCTTTTTTTCAAAGAAAAAAATATTAATTCAAAAAAAAAAAAAAATGTTTTTTGTACGCTCAATGTATATCTATCTACCTATTTGATCTATCTCTAAATTTTCTCATATATCTCTATTTATTTTGATCTAACCTCCAATCTTATTCCCTAACAAAAAGAAAATCATGCAAAAAAAGCGTGCTTAGTTATTTATTAAAATAGAACACAAAAAATTGGTGTCTCTGTGGTACCCGGAGTTTGCCAAAGTATAAAAATCATTGTTTTTATTGAAATTCAAAAAAAAAAAAAAAAAGTGACTGGGACCAAAACCATCCGATGTGGTCCGTCTGATTAACCGAAATCGAATGTTTAGCAAAACATCCGGGGGGGGGGGAACAAATGAAATACCTGGAAAGAAAAAAAAAAGCGAATGAATCCTTCGAAAGGAAGAAAAGAAAAAAGCAAGTTACGTACTTCAGTTAGATCACGTGGGTGCGTTATGTCACATTCGAAGCGGTCAGCGGAACTTCGGTGAAGCGATAGCTCATACCTTCATTCTGCCTTTAAAAAATCGTAAAAAAAAAAACTTTTGAATATTTTTGAAAACTTTTTTTTTCTGTCGTGGACGAAATGTTCTGGCTACTACATAGTAAAATTGTAGAAAAGAGGTTATTATATTTTTCACGGGACGCGTTTAGAAAAAAATTAAACCCAGAAAAAAATGCAAAATAATGGTTTTTTCAAAAATTCATAAAAAATACAAAAATTGCTCTATCTTCAAAATTTTTTTGTTCATCGTATTGAAAATTAAATTTCCGACACTAAAGTACCAAAAATATTTGTCTGGCGTGATTGGGTTGGGGTCTGTGAGGTTACACTGTAAAAAAATTCCGAAACGTTACTGGTTATTTCCATGGAACGTCTCGGGATTACACACGTTTTCACCTATTTCCCCGTAAAAACAAGTATCATCACAAAAATTTTTTCTGAATCGCTACAAGTTGCACGCGTGCAGACTTTTCACTGTTGTGGAAAATATTTTTAGCAACCAGTTTAAAGATTGAATGAGCGTGTTTATTAAGTGTATCGTCCTGAGGTTGCTTACGGTCTATCCAAATTGACTAAGCTCCCAATTAGAGCGAAAATGTCAATGGATAGCTACAGCAGTGCAGGACTTTGGCCGTGGTCGCTCTTTATAGTCCGTGGAGTTTGTGACAAAAATACCCAAACCATTTCACTTCCGGAAACCAGTCAGAAATTTTGCACAATGCTTATGTACATATCTAAGAACAAAAATCCGCAGGGAAGCATTTGATCAGAGGTCATCAAAATGGCCGCCTTATTAAGAGAAGTACGTTAGTTTAACTGCTTAAAACTCTATTATGGATCTTAATATTGCGATATTAAAGTATATCATTTAAAAGCGCTTTAAAAGAGCTATTTAATAGTGATTGGATTTTTTTCCTATCACTAATTGTTTAAGAGTTATTACAATTAACGTCATCAAAATGGCCGTCTGGAAAGGTGAGTACGTACGTTTGACTGCTCAGAACTACATTATAGATCTGTATATTGTGATATGAATGTGTATCATCTGAAAGAGCTTTAAAAGATCTATTTATCAGAGATTGATTTTTCCTCTTAAGACAAGTAGTTTTAGAGTTATTAAAATTTCGGTCATCAAAATGGCCTTCGTGAAAAAGTGAAAAGTTTCGTTTAACTGTTCAAAACGCCATTAGAAATCATTCTTCCGTAAAAAATAGGTACACTAAATAAAAGCTCTAAAATAAACTATAAAAATATGCATTTGTTCTCCCCCCCTCCCTTAGTAAATAGTTTTAAAAATTTCACTGCAAAAACGTAACTACATGAGGCGGGAGGGGGTGCATTCTCATTGAACTGTTCCAACTGTTTCACCTCATCAAACCCGCTCTGAAACTTTTAATTAAAAATTCCCTATCGGATTAAATACATATATGTATTGTCACACAATAATTCACTTCTCCTGCAAGTGCGAACGTTTGCCGTCTAGCGGCAAAAATCAGAACGACTACTCGATTTTTTTCCCGCCAACAACTGTAACTTTGGATTGTAGTCCGCCTAGCTCGTTTCTTTCCAGTTCTGCTGTTCTCAGCAATAATTAATTCCATAGTGATATGTTTATTATTCAGATATAATTTTCAATAACTGAATATTTGACTGGTTAATGCTGTAGCAAATAATGTCAAATTAAGGTGAGTCATATAATTCTATTACACTATTTGAAATCGATAACTTCAATTGTTGGTTCCATCTAGCATTAAAATTATCATATTATATATATATATATATATATATATATATATATATATATATATATATATATATATATATATATATATATATATATATATATATATATATATATATATATATATATATATATATATATCTTGTATTCATTCCTTTACGTTCTTTAAAATAAACAAAACGTATTTAAAACTCGCAATATTTTTTAGAATAAATTTTTCTCCTTCATTTGGTCCATGTGACCTCAAAATACTAACATAGCTTGCAATCATTTCTTTCATGTGCTTTTGAAAAAGTAAAATATTTAATGAATAGAATGTTTGTAATCTAGATCCCATCTACCCCTGCTAAAATCTATTCAGTGGGCTATGCTGAATGAGTATGGCGAAGATAAAATGTTGGTCATGTTAGGTGGTCTTCACATATAGAAATGGCTGTTTTATCTGCAATAGGTACATGAATTGAAGGAAGTGGATGAACTGAACTCCTAGTAGAAACACATGTTACAACATCAGGAAGAGCAGAAAGAACACAAAAAGTTTCGCATGTGTAGTGAAGTCGACACGCTCACGATTTTGCAGTAACCACTTTTCAAGTTCTGTTAGAGAAAGCGTTTCAAAATCGAAAAGATATTGACAAAACATATACAGACTGGGTTAAGCGAAGATCAGAAGAATCGCCTCAGTTTACTGAAAGATCACCATGGAGCTAGAATGCATACTTTTAAATCTGATGCGTACTGTTCGTCAAGGAAATTTCTCAGATTTTACTGTCATTCTTGAGAACATATGTCCATGGATGTTTGGTTTGATCATACAAATTATGCCCGATGGCCTTCAGTATTTCTGTGCAATTTGAAGCAGTAGAGATGCATCCAGCTATTTTTCAAGAGTTTCATAGAAAAAATATATCTGGCTCCAAAACTGAAATTTTCCAGGATGGCACACGACCATTTGCATGAGCAAAACAACAAATTAATTTAAAAATCATCAACTAATCTATCACGTTTAAGTCCTGAGGCGTCATTAATACAATGGATGGTTGCTGGACCGGAAGTTGTGTGCCTCATTGGGGAGTTTGAAGAAAATCAGAGCCTAAAGTCTGACGTCACTACTGAAAAGCTAGATACTAGATACATGAAGATACTAGAAGCTTTTTTATTCGGTATGAAACTCATGTTTCCAGCCTAGTTGAAACATTTGAAGAACACGGGAATCCTTTCGAAGATGACGATTTAACTACAGTAAACAGCAACAAAATTATTCTCTCGGAAGAAAGTGCCATTGCTGTGATGTCAACGCAAGTCAATTCAATACATTTGTAGAAGATCGCTTAGTGTTAAGAAAATTATCCATACATGATGTTATTGAAAGAAACAATATCCTCTTGATGAGCAGAAAAATATTTCTGTTCAGTCCAAAGACAAGCAAAACATTGTTAATTCGAGGAGGGGCAGCACTCTTTTTGCTAAGCTATATGTTGCCGGCCAAGCAATTCAAATGGAAGTAAAAGAATTTTATTTCTCATGAAAACAGCTCGTGTCTACCTTCTATATCCAATCTTGGCAAATTTAGGAATCCAAGAAAAAAGTCCGGCGTAGTTTCTTGTATCGTTCAATCAACTGGACTGGTTTTGACGGCTATTCCGGAACTAAATTGTTCATTGATGGTGCTGCACTGATTCACATGCTTGTTCCTCAGTCTGCTCGAACTGTCCAATAATACTGCGATCAGATTATGAAGCCGTACATATTAATGAGACGAAAAAGTGTTCATAGGGTAGATTTGGTTTTTGACCGGTATTCAAAAGGAAGTTTGAAAAGCGACACGAGACAATGGAGAGGATCTGGACCAAGAATAAGTATTAAATCCAATGTTTTGATACCGAAGTCATTTACTAAATTTCTTGCGAAAGATAAAAATAAAGTGGAGCTTTTCGAATTTTTGGCAGAAAATCTCGTGAAGATGGATCTACCAGATGGGAAGCAGGTTGTATGCTCGTACAAAGACACTGCAATTGCTTCAGTCAAGAACAATTTTGAAACCATGTTTCCCGTATCCCACGAAGAAGCCGGTGCGAGGCTATTCCTCTATGTGCAGCATGCAATAGAATACTTGGGTCATGTAAAGATCACCGTGAAAACTGTTGACAGTGATGATGTAGTGATTGCTATGTTCCGAGTTCCGAAACTGCAAAAGCTATGGGTGGAGTATGGAAGTGGAAAATATCTACGGTATCTTCCCATTCACGTTTTGCACCATAAAGTTCCACAAGGTGTTACAGATCTTCTACCTTTTTCCCATCCCTTTACATGAGCACACGGTGTCTAGTTTTGCCAGCATTGGTAAAACTAGGTACTGCATGGAAAATGTGGATGGCAATTAGAGATGTTGACAAAGTTTTTTTGTACTATACTAAAGTACCTGAGAGCATTAATGAAGAAGATGAGCATTTTCTACTTATTCAGCGCTTCGTAGTCTTGACGCATCATTCAACAAGCTCAATGGAAACCGTAAATGAGGCTATTAGAATTTTCTTCACCCAGCAAAATAGACCAGTTGATTTTATTCCAGCATCTAGCAACGTTTTTCTGCATCACCTTAAGAGAACAATATTGCAGTGTTTACTATGGACAAAATGTCTTCAGCAAAATTTTCAGCTCTTGGATCCATATCAGTGGGGATGGAAAAAAATCGGTGAAGAGTTTGAACCTCTTTGGTATGCACACCCCAAAATAACAATGCAGAAATTACAGGAACTTATATCATGCAAGTGCAAAGAGATGTCTACACGCTGTCGACGCGTCAGATCAGGTCTGAATTGTACACTTCTTTGTAGTTGTGAGGGTCAGTGTAATACGTAAAACGTTCCTTAAAAAAACTTATTACTGTTTTTGTTATAACAGCTACTTTTTCTTTGTTATTAAAACATGTAATTTTCGTCTATTTCTCTTATATGTTTAAAATGTAAGCATTTTAACAAAATTGTTTTATTATACGATAGCATTAATAATTTAGTTCTCGAACCATTTTGGGCGGTGACTTTGATTATTTCTGCATTTTAACCTTTCTTTCATTCAATATAAAAGTAAAATACTGACAAAAAGTGTTAAAACATGAAGTGCAAATTTAAATTTAATGAAACTGGAAAGGTTCTTTTATAATGCAGGTATAACAGTAAAAGTTTTACTCCAATATTGCAGAACACAGGAAAGTCATTGTTTTCCTATCAATTTTCACGTTGATACTGTAATAATTATTAAACTATTTGTCTTCTTTACTAATAATAAAGTTAAAAGTTTGTCTGGGTATCTGTCGGGATATCTGTCCGGATGTCTCTCTGTGACGAGCATAACACCTAAACCGTTCGGCCGATTTTCATGAAATTTGGCAGAGAATTTGTTTGTAGCATGGGGGTGTGCAACTCGAAGCGATTTTTCGAAAATTCGATTTGTTCTTTTTCTTTTTCAATTTTAAGAACATTTTACCGAGCAAATTATCATATCGTGGACGAGTAAATTACAAAATTATCATAACGTGGAACGGTAACATAAAAAATGTTGAGAAAACCAGGGCCAACCCAGGGCTGTCGTGCAACTGAGGAAGGAAGGAACCGTAAAATGGCCGAGCAAATTAACATCGCAAATTGGGGAAAAATTCATCATCCATTGTTTGTAAATATACAGGCGAATGAAATGACCTTTTAATTCTTCTACTACGAGCAAAGCTGTGCGGGTACCGTTAGTAGAAAATAAAACTAAGCTCTATTGAAGAGCTTTTTTAAACGACTTTCAGATAATGTATTTGAATTTTACAAAAATATGACCTATTATGGAGTTTTAAGCAGTTAAACCGACGTATTAACCGATACATGGCGGTCATTTTGATGACGTCACCACAGGGGGTCTTGACCTCCAATCGATTGCCTCCCGGCGTTTTTTTGCTCTCTTATATGAACATAAGTGCTGTACAAAATTTCATACTGGTATCCGGAAGTGAAATGTTTTTGCACAAACTCCACCGACTATTAGGGAGCCTTCTTGGTTAATTAGGAAGGTTCTAATCAATTACACTAAACCTACTAAATTTTTCTAGAAAGTTCTAGAGACATGACTGGCTTTAACAGGACAGATTTCGCACGTCTTCATAACGTTTCAAGGTTATTTTCAGAAAGGTTACTGACTTTTAGCGGAAAGGGTTCCTGATTTTTCCAAGATATGTTACTGGAAAAAATTGGGCACATCTGCTGCCCATTATTTTCCAGGAACGTTTCTGAATCCTTTTTGCAGTGCAAAAGTACTAAAAAGTGCTAAAAATCACATAAAACATTAAATAACTTTTTTCTAATTAAAATATCAAAAATCGAAGCCCGAGGTGCACAACTTCAGCAAAAACTACACCTGTATACCAAATTTTATCTTTCTAGGCCTTACCGTTTTCCCGGGATGCGCGCCACACACACACACACACACACACAAACATCTTTATGATATGTATAGATAGATACGACAGTTTTACCATAGTTTTAGAACTTAGTTCAGCTGCTTTAATTCCTTGAAAATACCAAACAAACCCAGATCCAATACTAAAGAGCTCTCTAAATTTCATGTAAAGCCGCACATTTGAGAAACCCCGAAACGTCCCACGAAAATAACCAGTAACGTTTCGGTATTTTTTTACAGTGAAACTCTACACATAATGCAATCTAAATTCTTTAAACATATCCTCAAGCATAAATCTTCATAACATTCCGACGCTCTTCTTCTAAACAGTTTAAAGAAAGATTATAAAGTGAGTACTCCACTCTTATTTGCTTTAAAAGTAGTTGTCGTTAGTTTGTTCAAAAGTCTTTCAATACAAATCTTCAGTTTCTTGAATTTTGTTGCTCACTTTTTGTTTACAATTAAAAATACTCGAAGAAATAAAAGTTGTTTTCACAGTTCTGGAAAAGTCTCTTTAAAAAGTCAACATTCTTAAATATTCGCATATGATTACTATAGAACAATTTTTAGGGAGCAAAAATGCGTGTCAGGTATTGCGTAATTTTAAAAATCAAAATATAAATGCAGAAATGTACATATTTGAGCTCTTACACAGCATGCAACACAGAAAAGAATTACAATCGCTCGACGTGAAGTTTAAAGATGGGAAATTAACAGTTCGAAAAGTGCATAAACCGAATATTTTTACTGCTACGAAGTAACAATATCGTTTAAAACTTTTAAGTTAAATAAAAATTTTAGAAAAAATTAACTACTTTTTAAGTTAAGTAAGAATAATAAAGTAAGAAATTTTCCAATAACAGCAGACACGTGTTTCGGTGTTACATGGGAACGCCTTTTTCAATGCAAAAATTAATGAGCTTACACTGTAAAAACGATTCAGAAACGTTCCTGGAAAATAATGGGTAGCTGATGTGCCCAATTTCTTCCAGTAACATATCTTACAAAAGCCAGGAACGTTTTCCGCTAAAATTAAGTAACCTTCCTGAAATTATCCTGGCAACTTCCGGAAATCTTGCTGTTTAAAGCCATTCGTGTCTCTGGAGCATTAGAGTAAACGCATAATTGCTAGGAACTTTCCTGCGTTTTCAGAAACGCCGCATTGTAAACATGGCCGAAGCTAAGACATAATTTTACTCGCCTACACTTCTAGCAAAGCCACGTAGGCCATAGCCTGATTTGCGCCCTTTGGACGCCTTATCAGTCTGGACACGCTGCATTTGAATAGAATCCGATACACTTTATAAATACGCTTAGTCAATCTTTAAACTGGGAACTAAAAATATTTTTACATCAGTGAAAAGTATGAATTCTTGCGACTTGTAGCAATTCAGGAAACATTTTGACAATGATACTTGATTTTTCCAGGAAGTGGATAAAAACTACTGAAATCCCGGAACGTTACACTGAAATACTCAGTAACCTTTCGGAATTTTTTTACAGTGTATGGATGAAAAGACGTCCGACAAAAGCCAAGAACAGATAAGCATGCAGCTTAAAAGATAAAAACAGCGGATTAGCCAAACAACGAGAAAATTATAAACCGATCAGGAAGCAATAGGAATGCAAGCAAAGGCCAAGAACTTTCTCTTAGGTACAGAAATCCAGAAAGAAAGAATTCAATTGGACAAAGATTAAGCCGAAGCTTAACAAACAGAAACAAAAAGAAAATAAATGTCGGTAACCGTGAACCGCAAGAAAGGAAAAGCTGAAAGGAAGAAAAAACACCACGAAATAAAATAAACAGAAACAAAAATATTCGAAAAAAGGAAAAATAAAGATAAATAAAAGAAAAAGAGGGGGGGGGGGGATGTCAACCAAGACAAAACAGGTAAAAATAAACAAAGGAAGATAGATAAAAATGAATGGAAAAAAAGGGGGATGGGGAAATGACAATATTAAAGATATGGGAGCCAAATGTTGGAAAAATATGGAACTGCTTTAAGATCATTAACTAAGTAAGAACTGTTCCCCAAAATATGAAAAGATTCCCAAAAGTCAAGATCTGATGAATTGGGGCATTTTTGGATTATCTGATAAGAGTTAAAATCAAAAGAGTGATTCGAATCCCAACAACGTTGAGCAATACTATACTTATTTAATCGTTGTTTTTTCACATAATTTTGATGCTTTTTCAAGCGAATTTTTGAAGCACGCCGAGTCTGTCCAATATAGGCAAGATTACAACTACCATTAATTCTATAAATTCCACAACAATTAAGAGGGTGAATAGGATCTTTAAGAGAAGAGAATGAAAGTTTATTAATAGGAGAGAACACCACCTGGAAATGGAAATGTTTTAGAATCTTAGCAACCTGATAGCTTACAGATGGAAAGAATGGCAAAACAACCAAATTCTTTCTGATGAAGGTTCGGTTAAGAACATTAGTTTGGGATTTATTTGAAAGGTTTTTATAAATGGAATCAATCAAAGTTGGTGGATAGTCTCTATCAATTGCCACAGCTTGAAGATAATTAAGTTCCACTTTAAGAAGTTCCGACGAAGAACAAATATTAATTGCGCGATAATCAAAAGAATTAAAAGCAGAATATTTTTGATTTTGAGGATGAGACGATACTCTATGAGGAGGTAAAGAAACAGCAGAAGGTTTGCGATAAACAGTAGTTTCAAAACCAATTTCAGTACGAGAAACAAGTACATCAAGAAATGAAATGCAATTATTCCGTTCTTTCTCACAAGAAACTGAATATGAGGATCAATGGAGTTGAAAATAGATAAAACCTCATCACTCTCAAACTGATTCTCAAACTCTAAGAATGGGACTAAGTGGGTTTCTCATAGCCTGACTGTTTGCGCATGCGCGAGCTTGCCCCTCGGCCGTAGTGAGTCAGTTGATGAACGGACGCCTCAGAGAGAAGGCATTTATTTTCTGACGTGGGCATTAATATGTTTTCCTTTGAAGCCCACATTCCATTAAAATTTAAATGTAAATTAGTGTACATAATTTTGTGTTGTGAAGTTTATTAAAGCTCATTAGGAAAAATCTGTTGAGTCAAGGTTCATCAACCAAATATTACAGTCCACTAAAATATAATCGCTATCACATAGTGGTCCGTCGAGCCGGGGCCTTGCTTGCCTTCAAAATGGATTTAATAACGCTCAATAGAAAACGAGGCGTTTTAAAAACCAAAGTTGGGAAATTTGCTGAATTTCTTCAAAGCTTTGTGACATCAGAAGAGAAAACTGATGACCTAGTAATTCTTGGAACTAAACTGGAAGTCATTAACTCGTCAATGGCTGTCATCAATGAATTGATTGACGGATATTGTGGTCTATCTGGATCCATGGATTTAAAAGACAACCTGATCTTAGCGGAAGGCATCGCCGAAGAATTGGAGGTAAAATTTAAAATTTTACTTTCTAAATCAAATAGTAAAGAAATAAAAATATTAAGGCTAATGTAAAAATTCCCGATCTTCCCTTGCCAACATTCAGTGGCAAATATGAAGATTACCAAAACTTTAAAATTCAATTCACTACCATTATTGGTGAAAATAGTTGCATAAATGACTCCCAAAAATTATGTTATTTGAGAGCATCTTTAAAAGGAGATGCTAAACTTACTGAAAGTCCTCAAGATACTTTCGATTCGCTTTTTAAAGCGCATGATAATCGATATGAGAATAAACGGACTATTGTTGATGCCCATATAATTAACCTTATTAATTTTGAAAAAGTACATGAAAACTCCAATCAACTAAGATTACTTGTTGATAATTTTAAGCGGCATCTTCGCTCACTGAAAAATCTGGGATTTGAAAGAAATAATTTGTCCGATTCGTTTTTATTAAATGTGTTAAATCACAAGTTGGATCGCGAATCTAAGAAAATATTTGAAACGTCTGTAAAATCTACAGAAATTCCTACTCTTGATAAATTTCTAGAGTTTTTGGAAGAAAGAGCTAGGATTTTAGACGGATTAAAAAATTATTCTTCAATTGTTCCCAGTAGATCGAGGTCACTTTTAACAAACGAATGTGATAAGAAAAAGAGTTGTATTGTGTGTAAAATTGATCATTCTATACTTAAATGTGATAAATTTCCGAAGTTAACTCTTGAGCAAAGATTAAAATTTGTTTGTACAAATAAGCTGTGTGAGTTATGTTTGTCTCCAGGTCACAAAAAAATTTCTTGCAAATCATCTTTCAAATGTAAATGCGATCAGAAGCATTCTAAATTTTTTTGTTTTAACCAAACGAACTACATTAAGGCGCTACTGGATAGCTTCACTGGAGACGGTGATGTAACAGAAATTGCTAATGAACCGCTTTATTCCCCCACATCTTCTTCCACAGTGTTGAGTAATGTCTCAAATCAAAGGAAAAAAAAGCGTTATTTTGTCTACAGCTCAGATGTTTGTGCATTGCGGAGATGGGGAAAAGAAGGGTTGCCGTAAAATGTATTTTGGACAGCGCAGCAATATTTGCGTATTATCCAAACAAATCAGTGAGATCTTGGGAATAAAGAAGCAGAAAATAAAAATGAATGTTTCAGGGTTAAACGAAATGAATCAAAATATGAATTGGAAATTGAATACAATTATTTCGAACGAAGATCGTAGTTATGAAGAACTTTTTGAGTTTCTAATTTCTGATAAAATTACTAGGTCAACACCTGCCGTAGAGTTAGATGTTTCTAAAATTAAAATTCCAGACTTTATTCAGTTGGCTGATCCTTTATTTTATAAATCGAGTGAAATTCATGCGTTGATCAGCGCAGATATATTTTTTAAGATTTTGAAAGGTAACATCTATAAACTAAATGATGAACTCATGTTACAGGAATCAGAATTCGGTTGGATAGCTGGCGGGAAATTAAATCAGATACCAAGTTTTAGTGAAAACGTTTGTTTTCTCACTAGAGATGAATCCTTGCAGGACACATTGAAGCTTTTCTTTGATTTAGAAGGATTGGGAATTAAAGATGATCCTGGATATTTTGAGAAGGACCAAGCACAAGAAAAATTTGATGCAACCGTCAAATTTACTGGGCATACGTACGAAGTACAATTGCCTTGGAAAAGAGATTTTCGCGAACTAAGTGATAATTTAGAGGTTGCGAAACGGCGTTTCTCAACACTTCAAAGAAAATTTCAAATTTATCCTGAATTTTATCGTCAATATGCGGAAATTATTAAAGATTATTTAGAACAAGGAATTGTTGAGGAAGTTGAAATACAAGCGTCCAAGAAGATAGACCAAAATTCTACTTGCCTCACCAGGCGGTTTGTAAACAAGAAAAACTTACCATAAAGATGAGGATAGTATTTGATGCCAGCTCGCATGACAAAGATCAATTATCGCTAAATGATCGTTTGTGGTCTGGACCTAACTTAAACCCAAATCTTTTGGAAGTTTTGATTAATTTTAAACAAAATTGCCCTTGCATCGGATATAGAAAAGGCGTTTTTGCAAATTTCATTAGCGGAAAAAGAGAGATGCGATTCGATTTTTATTTTGTGATATAGACTGTAAAAATGTAATGAATATTAAGTTTTACCGTTTTTCGCGAGTTCTCTTTGGATGCTCGGCGAGCCCATTTCTCTTATCTGCTACAGTTAGACATCACATAAAGCAATTTGCTGAAGAAAATCCCTCTCTTGTGGAGCAACTTGATAAATATATTTACGTTGATGATTTTATTTCTGGAGAAAATGACTTGCAAAAAGCTCTTGAACTGTCAGAAAATGCTAGAAGTTTGATGCAAAAGGTCGGAATGTCCTTAAGAAAATTGATCACGAACGATGAAGATCTAATGAAAATTTGGAAGGAAAAGGGTGCGGACACTCAAGATAACCACACTACAGTAGACTTGGGATCAAATACCACGAAGGTTTTGGGAATTGCGTGGGATCCAAAAGAAGATTGTTTTTCCATGCAAGTTAAAAGTTTAGTGGAATTTTTGTCTTCTGCTAAAAACACCAAACGAGTTATATTACAATCATTAGGAAAGATTTTTGACCCGCTTGGATTATTGTCACCTTACACTATGAGAGTAAAATGTCTTATTCAAGAGTTATGGAATAGGAAACTGCCATGTGATGAAACCTTACCTCCAGATATCGTCAATAAATGGCAGAACTGGTGTTCGGAACTCCCTATACTTGAAAAACTGAGAATTCCGAGATTTGTTCTAAATTCTGCTGTTAAAGGAATTAATGACATTGAATTACACATATTTTGCGATGCTAGTAAAAAGGCATATGGTGCTTCCGTTTACGTTAAAGTAAAGGAAGAAGATAAAGCGTCTGTGAACCTCGTCACATCAAAGAGCAGGGTAGCTCCTTTGAAGAGTGTTACAATGCCAAGGGTTGAGCTATTAGGAGCCTTGGTAGCAGCTCGTTTAGGTTCAAAAGTTCTAGAAATCATTGAGCAAAAAAGGAACTGTACTGTGTTTTACTGGACAGACTCTCAAATTGTGTTGTATTGGATCAAAAAACCCTCTGAAAAGAGGAAGCAGTTCGTGGCAAATCGTATTCAGGAGATCTCAAGACTAACTGATCCCACCACATGGCACCATTGCGCAGGCACAGATAATTCAAGTGACCTCCTGACAAGAGGTCTTAGTGCAGAACTGCTTTTTTCCAGGGAAAAATGGTGGAATGGGCCATCATTTTTACATTCGAACATTCCTCATGAAGTTGAGTCTGAGTGCCTTGAGCCAAAAGAAGAGGACTACCTAAATGAACTCAAAGCTAAGAACTCTAAAGAAAATGTAGCATTAATTTTAAAGGACAGCAAACCATTTTTTTAAAATCTCCTGAATCGCAGTAACAAATTTTTAAGTTTAATTAGAATTTGTAGCTTTATTTTTAGGTTTATGCACAATACCAGATACCCCCAAAGCAAAATATTAGGTCCCCTTTCACGCAATGAGGTGGCAGATGCTGAAACGTACCTCGTCAGGGAGCTGCAAAAGGAAGAATTTCCTAGGGAAATAGCGGCATTAAACTCCGGAGGTGGTATTTGCAGCAAAAGTAAGATTTTTAATTTGTCTCCATTTTTAGACGATGAAGGCATCATTAGAGTAGGAGGAAGGCTGGAAAACTCTCGGCTATCTTACTTAAGTAAGCATCCTCAACTACTGCCTTCAAACGGTAAATTACCTGAAATGATAATAAGATATTATCATGAAAGATATTTTCATCTTGGAGCTCAGCATTTGCTTTTCCAAGTAAGACAAAAATATTGGCCAGTTCATGGAAGAAATTTGTGCAGAAAAATCGTACACCACTGCATTGTTTGTTTTAGGGCCAATCCTAAAATATGTGAGCGAAAAATGGGCAATTTGCCCAGTCAGAGAGTGACCCCTGATAAAGTATTTAATTCATCCGGACTTGATCTGTGTGGTCCCTTCTTAATTAAACATAAGTATCAGAGGAAGGGTCCTGAAATTAAGGTTTATGTTTGCCTACTCATCTGTATGGTAACAAAAGCTATACATCTTGAAATAATTAGTGACTCAACCTCACAAGCTCTGATAGCTACACTAAAAAGATTCATTTCAAGAAGGGGTAAATGTCAGGAAATTTTTATTAATAACGAATTTTATTTTTAAACGAATGTGGTGGGGGCAAACAAGGAGCTCAATAAATTGTTCAAATTAGTTAGAGATCAAGAAGAATCATTGTTTAACTTTTTTTCAGAGGAAAATATTAAGTGGCACTTTATTCCTCCTAGGAGTCCAAACTGGGGTGACCTATGGGAGGCAAATATTAAGGCATTTAAGTATCATTTTAAACGCGCAGCAGGGAACTCTAAATTTACATATGAGGAATTGTTGACTCTTGTCAACCAAATCGAGGCGGTCTTGAACTCTCGACCGCTGATCCCGCTTTCAGCCGAAATAGCCGATTTAGAAGTGCTGACACCAGCACATTTCTTAATCGGCAGGCTTATCCCGAGTAGCATCAACTCATCGGCCGTTCATCGGCCGTTCATCGAAATCCGACCAAACTTTGATCGGTCGATGATCGGATTCCGATGAGTTTTCATCGGAAATTGCTCCAATATGTCTCATCGGCAATAGTAGAATCCGATGAATTTTGCTCCCTATACCGATGAGATTTGGAGCAATATACGAGCAGTGCTGTTCCGAGGCGATGAATTTTGGATGAAAATACGATGAGATTTGGAGCAATATACGAGCAGTGCTGTTCCGAGGCGATGAATTTAGGATGAAAATACGATAAGAAGTAGTAGCAACTGCGATATAGGGACAAGCAGGAGGGAAAAAAAATAACAGTGGGAAAGGGGGTCCGCCATCTTGGATGATCAAGTGACCATTCCGCCATCTTGAAAACTTTTAGGAGGGGTATTTCGGATGACGTCATTTGGGACAATTATTTAATATATTTTAATAACTTGTTTATTTGGTTTCTAATTTAACAACTTTTGGTGAACGTGATTCATGAGATCAATATAAGTCGATTCAGACGGGAATCGAACCCTAGACCACTGGAATACGAGATTCGTATGCTAACCACTAGACAAGTAATGCTCTTTCCAAGGAGGAAAATATTGTATTAAATGGAAAATCATTTGTGGCGCCATCTATCTTGTGGCAAGGCCATGACAGATTTCTGAACGGAAAGTGAGAATTTTATTCAGTGAATATACTTGTGGCGGCAGATAGTGAAGAGTCGGAGTCGGTAATTTTGGGAGTCAAATTGAACGGAGTGGAATTGTTTTGGAGATAGAGATAAATCATTTAAGAGTCGGAGTCTCATTTTGTTCGCAATTCCAGTAAGGTAATCGGGGTTTGAATCGGGGAGTTAAAGTTGAATTGATTTTGCAGAAATCGGAGTAAACCCTTCCAAAATTCAGGAGTCGGATTCGGAGTCAAAGTGTCAGTCATTTTTTCTCCGATTCTCAACCCTGAATGTTGATCCGTATAGCCTTACGTTTGATCAATAGTCGGATATTCGAATAATAAAACTTATCCTATTTAAACAGTTGGGAGATTACCAAAAATTTTAGATTCGGAAAATTTTTATCGGAAAATTTAAACGACCTACTTTTTTTAAGATGAAATGTAACTCGGCAAATTTTCATCGGAAAATTTGATCGTTAAGATCTCTTTTTCCGATGAAATAATGTAGCTCAGCAAATTTTCATCGGAAAATTTGATCGTTACGATTTCGTTTTCGATGAAATTTCGCTCGGAAAATTTTCATCGGAAAATTTTGATCGTTACGAGCTTTTTTTCCGATGAAATGCAGCCTCGGCAAATTTTCATCAGAAAATTTGATCGTACGATCTCTTTTTCAGATGAAATGCAGCTCGGCAAATTTTCATCGGAAAATTTGATCGTTACGATCTCTTTTTCCGATGAAATGTAGCTCGGCAAATTTTCATCGGAAAATTTGATAGTTACGATCTTTTTTTCTGATGAAATGCAGCTTGGCAAATTTTCATCGGAAAATTTGATCGTTAGGATCTCTTTTTCCGATGAAATGCAGCTCGGCAAATTTTCATCGGAAAATTTGATCGTAAGGATATAGTTTTCCGATAAAGAACAGCTCATCGAAAACTGTTCTCGGATTCTGATCGCAGCGATATCAGCGTGCATTACTTGATGAGTTTAGGAGGAGTCGATGATCGGCCGAGTAAAATCCGATGAGTTGATGCTACCTGGGATGACGGCTATCGTCGAACCTTCGCTGGTCGACCTTAAATCAAATCGCTTAAATGTTTGGCAAAGGATTACAAAATCAGTTCAGACAATCTGAAAGAGATAGAGTTTGTCTTAATTGAATAGCCTCCAACAAAGAAGAAAATGGGTAAGTGATAAAGAAAATATCAGAATAGGAGACATGGCTTTAGTGCGGGAAGATAATCTTCCACCATGTAAATGGATGCTTGGACGAATAGTAAAGCTTTACCCTGGGCAATATAATAAAGTTAGGGTAGTAGATGTAAAAACTTGTAAAGGTATTTTTAAAAGATCAATTTCGAGATTAAGTGTTCTTCCAATGGAGAGTTAAAAAGGAATCAAGCTTCTTCTTAAAAATTGAATTATGTCATTTATTTGAAAACGTTTGGAAATTTAGTTAAAACTTTTATATTTTTATATTTCTCTGTTTGAAAATTTATTTGAAACTGTCATATATATTCTGTGTTTAAATTGTTTTATATTTTACAAAATTGATTATATTTTTACTGCATTTAATATGTTAAGGGACTCTTTTTACTTTATTTAATGAAAAGTGCATTAAGATAATGAGATATATTTAGTAATGTAATGTTCTTGCATGTGAACATTGCAAGGCCGGGCGGGATGTTTGCGCATGCGCGAGCTTGCCACTCGACCGTAGTGAGTCAGTTGATGAACGGTTGCCTCAGAGAGAAGGCCTTTATTTTCTGACGTGGGCATTAATATGTTTACCTTTGAAGCCCACATTCCATTACAATTTAAATGTAAATTGGTGTACATAATTTTGTGTTGTGAAGTTTATTAAAGCTCATTAGGAAAAATCTATTGAGTCAAGTTTCATCAACCAAATATTACAGTCCACTAAAATATAATCGCCATCACATAGACCATCTAACATAATATAAAATTTCCCATTAAAAACTAAAGAACATTGCTTAAGAGAAGTACGGGTAAGGAAAATTAAATCCTCAATTTCCGTATTGGTGAAATGAAATTCAGAAAGTCTTCTACGAAGGCATAACAATGAATCCTCGACGGGAACGTTCGTAATATATTTTTTTTAACGTTGTTTTTTTTACTTTACTGTTCAGCACAAAGCTATTTATTTATCTTACTTTTTAAGTTATTCTTAATTTGTTGTATCAATACAAAGGAGATAAAATTTCAAAGAAAGGTTGAAAGAAGGTTCATTGAAAAAAAAAAAAAAAAAAAGCAATATCTTAAACAGTAGGGGAAAAGGGGCACATGTGAACAACTTTTTCATTTCTTTATTTTTCAAAATATATTATCGATTTCTTAACTCCATGATTGAATAAACTTTTCTTTGTATCATATATTATTTTGGGATTTTGAAATAAAATCTATGGTATTTTTAAAAGACGTCTTCTGGAGGCACATGTGAGCAGGTCTGAAGCACATGTGAACACGAGTAAAAATGCAGGAGAAGCATCATATTTTAAAGGAAAATTCTTCAATATGAAACATATACCTAAATAACAAATACGTTGAAGGGTTTGCAATCTATACTGCGCCAATTTCAACTGTAAAGCTATTGTTTCACGGAGAAAATATTTTTTCCCGAATAGCTAACCTTTCACTGTCAAATGTAACGTCTCGTAGCCTGTTCTGATTACTGAATAGACTAGAAAAAACTTATATGACTCTGTAATACAAAGAACTTTTTTACTGTGTAAGGGTTATTCTACATATAATTTGCTTTTAAACTTCATACATTGTTTGATAGTGCATTTTAAAATAAAATTGAACTTCAGTTTTTAATTATATGAAAATATTTTGTGTCTTTTTATTTCCTGTAAGTATTATATAAATACTAAATTATTGTTGAACTGTTTAGTAAAAAAAAAAATAAATAAAAGTAATATACATAAATAAATAAATATTTCATAATATTAATAGCAATTAACAATAAATTTACAGAATAATTATAAGAAAATATAAATTATAAATATTTACATTTTTTACTTTTTTAAAATACCCTGCACTAATCATAATATTGCGGAGAGCGGTTAGAGGAACTGTTCACTTCTGTCCCTAGATGTTGTGTTCAGAAGTACTCCATCGTCTATTTTCGAGCTAATTCGCAAAAATAAAGAATTTTTAATTCAATAATTTTTTTAAATATTGTCATAAATTTACTTGAATTTCCATACAAAAGATCGTAATACTTAGGTTTTGATTAGCTGTTAGTTTTAAAAATGTTTTCAGGTGAGGAAGAGTGATGAAATTTTTGAAAAACCTGCTAAAACAAAGAAGTTACCACCGCATATTTTATTATTTTTAATAACCGTGTATGCTATTCTATACTATGTTTACTTCAAAGAAAATATACGGTTTACACCATTTTACAATCACTTAAAAATATTATGAAATATTAAAACGTGCACAGATACCAAAAATAATTTCAGACACATGGTTTTTGGTTTTTAAAAGCATTCTGATTTCTTTTAGTAAAAAACCTACGAATAAAAAGTGATCCAACCATTTTTTTTTCAAACCTTCTTTTTACCAATCGTCCCATTTCTTTTTTTTTTCGTTCATAGCAAGTACAATAGGGTTATGTACTATATATTTAATAGTATTTAATTGCATCGACTCTAAGTTTTTTCTTTTTGGTTACAGAATATTATTTCAATAATCTTCTCTTTAAGCTAATGCTTTCTCAGCACTAAAGTTGAAAGAGATAGTTTGAACTATCTCTTTCAACTATTTGACGAAAAGCATTACTTTTGAAACGGATACGATTGCAGCGTCGCTTCGAGCACTTTAAAGCCTTTTTCACGAATTTGCATTTACAAAATGTTCGAACTACTCCCAAGGCTACCACCCACTCATCGAAAAAGTTTCCTTTTCCTTTGCTTTGATCATAGATGTCTGTAAATTAAATCGTAGTTTGAGCGTAGGAAATTTGTGATATCAACTTAAAAATTCGATTTGCTCGGACGTTTTGAAAATGTAGGGCCCTTACAGTTTGAAGTGTCAATTTATTTTGTGCAGCATGAAATGTTATACTGCTAAATTCAAGTTTATCCTAATATATTATTTCTGAAGCCTGTTTTTTGTTCCTACGCCAGATCTTCCTCAATTCTTGATCGATTTCTTTGATTTACTCTTCATTTTAAAGCTTATCGTGCAGGCTAAAGAAGAAAAATACCCACGGTCTAAAAAATTTTTTTTTTCCTGTCAAAAAACCTCTTTTAAAGCACCGGACTGAGGTTTTGGGTTAAATTTATAAGTTTAACTTGCGCTGTGACCGACAGAGCTGAATAGCTCGATCGACAGAGCGTTCGACTGATAAACAGAAGAGTGAGTGTTTAGGCCCGGCCCGGACGATTTGCATCTGAAAATTGGACAATCATCGCGCATTACATGAGTACTTATAAACAATTAATAACCCAAGTGATTGAATAAATAAGATAGGAACGCTCCTTGCTGTTACAAAAACTTGATGCAACTTGTAGCTCAACTGATTCTAAATTGTAAGTTTTTTAAATTTTTTTTTAAAGCTTTGGCTCCAGTCAGAAAAGAAAGGCATGGTGTAAGCGAAAATATAAGTTTCAGATTTAAGATTTCAGACTACAACGGAATAATTTTTGTTCAGAAAAAAAATGCTATACTGAAATGCTGATGTTCTAATGAGTTTTTGACCCTTTGGACAAATAAAAAAATTACTACCCCAAATTAAAATTACGTATTTTATTAAGTTAACCTATGAATATTTATTAAAATACGAACTAAAACATTAAAATTTCTAACAATTTGATGGGTAAAATATCATTTGTTTTCTTCTTTCGGCAAAAAAACAAATAACCAGTCACATTTTTACTACATTCGAAAAGCTACGCTTAAAAAACGAACTTAGTTCAACTAATTTTGTATTTTAACCGTTCGGTTAAATGATAACACGTGTTGTCATCTAAGCCACAACGGTTCAAGCAGCCTGCAATGTCAAATTGTATAAACTTTCAGAAATAAAAACATTTCCCTTCAATATCTTATCTTAAACATTATTTCTGTGGACTTTTTTTCCTGTCGGTATACGAGATCTCTCTTATTTATTGAAGAAATTCCCCTCATTTTAAAGCTTATCGAGCCGGCTAATGATAAAAATAGACCTACGGTTGAAAAATCATTTTTTCGGAAACGCCCAGTGCTCTTGCATAACCTTGATGCAGGGTTTAGCTCTTATGCATATTTTTAATGCAACTTTCTAAAACAATTTTCCAATTTTTTGAAAACCGCTTTCGGCGAAAAAAAAAATCACAATTAAACCTGTTTTTTTAATAAAGCTCAAAAGCACTGGGTTTAGTTATTCGGTTTCATTGATGCGTTTTTTCTTGGTAGAGCGTACGGCTATAAATTTGTTGAACTTCGGGTCCGCCATTATAGCTAATTTAGATTAATAATACGCATTACATGTACAGTGCAGCTCTGGTTAGTTGCGCTGTGACCTTAACTGTGTTTACTTGTTTTAGGGGAGTTTGGTGAAAAATAAACGTGTTATTGGCTCGGATTTTAGTTGGAATATTTTTGAAAAACTGCTAAAAAAGTTTCTCAATTCAATTTAGCGTCAATTACCCCTCCCTCTTTATCGAAACAGAGGAAAACATTGTCAGAGTCGGAACTCAACTTCTCAGAGCCTCACAATACTCTTAACATACAACAGATAACACACGTAAGGCAATAACATAAATGCGACGGGAATGCTCCTTGGCGTTTCGACTCCTTAATGCATGCTACAGTTATTATTCAGATAAATTGACTATTAATAGAAGGGTGTATAAGAAAATTATTTTTTCTTTTTTTTAGCTTTGACTCCGTTCAGATTACTAAGCATAATGTAAGCATAAAAAAATATTACATTTAAAAATTCAGACCTCAAGGGAATCCTTTTTGCGCAGAAAAACTCTTCACTGTATGCTGAAATAAAGATTTTACTCTTAGCAGTGTTCGACCTTTTGTATAAATAAAAAACTACTATGCCAAATAGAAATTACGAGTCTCACCCAGTAAACCTCTAACTTATATTAATTCGAATACGATGTAAAACATTAAACTTATTACCAACTTCAAAAGTAAGAAATCCTTTTCTGCTCCCCTGATTTCGGCGGAAAAAATATTCATTTTGTCTACGTTCGAAAAATTACACTTAAAAAACGGATTCAGTTCAAATGGTTTTGGTTTTGAATTTTAAGTGTTTGATTAAAAGAAAAAATGCTGGAATTCATGCCGTAACGGTTAAAGCAGTCTGCTATTGGAAATTGTATAAATTTTCAAAAATAAAAACACTTATTTTCAATCTAATTTATTATTTCTCCAGAATGTTTGATTCAATCGATACGTGAAATCTTTCTCATTCCTTAATCAAATTCTATGTTTTAAGAATAATTTTGAAGTTTATCAGCTAGCTAATGACAAAACGTACACGCATGGTCTTTTTTTTTTTTTTTTTTTTGGAAAAAGCTCTTTTGTTGTTTTTTATTACACATTGCTTCAATGAATAGCATTTGAAAACGAAGGCGAAGTGGCTCGGTTGGTTGGAGTGTCGTACATATAATCAGAATGGCGGCAGTTCGAATCTGTGCTAATACTCTTTAATGTTTCTTTTTTTTTTTCCGTCAGAAGCTCAATTAGACAGGATTGTATTTGCCACAACCCGTTTTTCCCATGCACAATTACTGATTTTTCACGAGTCACTCAGTCACTTTTAAGGATATTTATGTTTTCATTGAAAATACGTACAAATAAAAAGTGAGCGATGATTACATTATCCCAACGTTGTATTTAACGAGGTTGCTGATGTCTTCAAATTACATGCCTTCTTTTGTGCGTTTACTTTTTTTCCGTTTACTTTTTTTTGATTGTTCTTCATAATGTTCTTTATAAAAAATATATTTGAGTATCAAAAAAAAAAAAAAAAAAGAGCAGATTTTGTAAAGATCAGATTTGTAAAGAGCAGATTTTTGTTGTTTTGTTTGGTTTTGAACGCGAGGATCGCGCAATCAGAAGAGCGGCCACGCCGGCGCCGGCAACGTCCCCAGCATCGATTCAACACCACTTACCCCCTTCCAGGCATCTGGTGATATCAAGGGAAACCATTAGGAGACGACTGGCCGATATTGGCTTGGAGCCCACGTCCATTAAGACGCTTGCCACTGACCCCACATCACAGGCCAGCGCTTCGAACCGGCATTTGTTGTAGAGCGGCATACAGCTATTTGACAAGGTGTGACAGTGTGGGGAGCGATTTCTTAGGACACACGATCAACTCTACTACACAGCATTTTAACGCCGATTGTTCTGCCTATGCTATCAAGTCTCCCAGGTGCGATTTATCAGAAGGATAATGCTCGTCCACATACTGCGCGACTCGCTCAACATTGTCTTCAGGGATATGACGTACTTTTATGGCCTCCCAGTTCACCAGACCTTTCACCAACAGAGCATGTCTGAGACTTGCTGGGAAGGCAACTGCAGCCATCCCGGGATACAGGGGACACAGTTGCAAAGATTATGGCATGATCTTCCGCAGGGGGTCATAAGTGACCTAATTGATTCGATGCCACGTTGTGTTTCGGCTTGTATAGCTGCCAGAGGTGGCTTTACTACTTACTAATTTGTAACCTTTTGCATGCTGAAACTGCTTGACAAAATTATCTTTTATTCTGAATTTTTAATTATCTTCTCATCTCCTTATACACTACATGCCTGCCAAGTTTCGTGAGTGTAGCTCAATTTCTTCTGGGTGCATATATTTTTTTGCGACAGAGTGTATTATACATTTCTAAGTTTATTGTAATTTTCCAGACACACGACTGGATTTTAACGGAAATATTTCTGATTTTTTCAGGAGGCTTCCAGGATAACATCAGGAAGGTTACTGAATTTTAGTGGAAAATATTCGTGACTTTTGCAAGATAAGTTACTGGCAGAAATTGGGTACATCAGCTGCCCAATATTTTCCAGAAACGTTTCTGAATCGTTTTTACGGTGTAGTTCATCTTAGTATGCGAGTGCACCTCTACTACCGTCAGCAGGTAAACAGTATCTACAGAAATGAGTTTTCGAGACATTTGAAGTAGAGATGTATCGTTCATGAACGAACGAGTCAAAAAGAACGAATCCTTAAAATGCACTGTAAAAAAATTCCGAAACTTTACTGAGTATTTCCGTGTAACGTTTCGGGATTTCAGTGATCTCGGGACTTCTCTCTGCTGTAAAAAATATTTTTAGCTCCCAGTTCTAAGATTAACTGAGCGTATTTATAAGGTGTATCGGCTTAAGTTCGATCACGGTTCGTCCAGACTGTTTAAGCTCACGTAGGGAGCGAATAAGTCTATGGGCTATGTAACTTGCACGACCTGCAGTCAAGTTAGATATTTGCTTGCAATTCTGGTTCAGCTTTGGCCGCGTTTGCGATACAGCTTTTCTCCAAAAGCTGTTAAATTATCCCTACCTAAGATAACTACGAAGTTCCAGTGGCACGACTGCGTTTAAACGGGAAGATTTCTGGATTTTCAGGAAGTTTAGCGAAAAACGTTACTATCAGAAATTGGGCACATCAGCTGCCTATTATTTTCCAGGAACGTTTCCGAATCGTTTTTACAGTGAACGTATTGTGCAATCAAAGCGTCAAAATATAAGAGGAGGAGGCGTAGAAGTTTATTAGAACGATCTTGATTGCATAAATATTGTCACTCCAAATATTAGATTACATGTTAATAATGCTACAAGCTTTAATACGGAAACACAAAACGATATTGGTGAAATGTGTATAGTGGAATGTCTCAATGAAGCAAAGCAACAAATTATTATTGCCAACATATATATATATTTCTCCAAACAAAAGTATTTGAAGAATAATTCAATTTATTCATAAACAGCTTTTATGTTACACACAAGAAGGTTCTGCTTTAGTTAATGAAGATTATTATACCATTCCTTTAATTTTAACCGGAGATTTTAATGTTAATTTTGCAAAAAATTTACTATCGTTTCTACAATCCGAATTACAATTACAAATGATTAATAAGCTAGAAGATGCCACTACAAGTCACGGAACTGTACTTTGCAAGATTTTTAGATGAGATACAATGCAGAAATTTCGTTGCTTATTATAGCTACCATAAGCCAATTGTTACTTTTATAGGATTAAAAAATGATAATAATTTAATCCTATGAAAGTTCTCTGCTGCCGAGCGTCCCGTGACACACTTTTTTTTTGTCCTACTGACTTCATCCATTTACGGGCGTGAAAGAGCAGTTCATACCCGAACGATCACTAATTCAACTGAATTTATTATTTGAGTTATATAGTCGTTAAGATTGGTTTGATTATATTTTTCATAAAACATAAAAAACAACTGGTAGAAATCCTCATGTAAATAATAGCCGAATCAACAATAAAACTCGCGCCACGGCATGATAGTTTGATAATGGTGACAGGAAAAAACGTCCCCAGCAAAACATCCCCGGATGAAACATCCCCGGAAAAAACGTCCCGTAGGAAAAGTCGTCCATTAGAAAAAAACGTCCCTGATGAAAATGCGTACCGTATAAACAAAACTGAGATGCAAAGTATTTTACGTTTTCCACTAACGAATTGCATTTTGTTCGGTATTTGTTTAAACACTGCTTTTTAGTCATTAAATAGTATCAATGTGCGTGAATACTAGCATGTAAACAGTCATTCCATTGTCATTCATTATCAAAACGAATGTTCCTGCCATAGATTACAGAAAGAAATGCATACCTCGTATGTTCAAGCAAATAGAATAAATATATATTAATCACATTTAAAAAACTGGTAGTTTTTGATGTAAAGGACTCAACCTTGTAATATATGTACTTTTAATATCTGGTAAACAAATTTTACTGGTGGCTATTTGAGACTATGTTAAAAAAAACATTTTTTGCTTATTAAAGCTAAATAAAGCCGCTAAAACATTGGTGGAACAAATTCTACATTGGCCATGTGATAAAAAGTAAGAAACCACGAAACTCCAAGTTCGTGTAATTCGGGTTGTCCTGAGTCGGTGTATTACTGTAATACACAGTTTGAAAACTTTTACAAGAGAAAAAAAAGCATCGATTTCATTTTTAACCCCAGACACACAAAGGAAGGGGGTTATAATTTTGACGTGTCTGTGTATCTGTGTGTTTGTGTATCTGTCTGAGGTACTCTAGCGCATTAACGAATGGACCGATTTTGAAAAAAAAAAAAAAAAGATTGTTCGAAAGGAGAGTGATGGAGAGTGTTCTTAGCTAGGTTGTGTCTTTGGATGACACTAATTAACGAAGATTTTAATTAAAAACCTCTGAAAGATTTTTCGTAATTTTTGCAGAGAAAACATATTTAAAAATTTTTAAATTTCATTCCAAAATAAAGAGAATTTTTTTCCGCGTCTGATGGAATGTGTTTGGAACTTCCATGTTACGTAGAATTCGACCTACAACATTTTTAAAGCAGATTTTAATAACGACTAAGCCTTTATTCACGCGATTGATCACCGAATTCATTGTTGGCCGACATTAAAATTAAACGCAATGATTTAAAATTTTTATCTGTTGCCAGTTTCTATTTGTTAGCAAATAAAATAATTGAAATTGATTTTTAACAGTATAAGGCTTTTAAATGGATTTTCAATTTTCCCTCTTGATTCTACAGTTCCGACTGAATCGGAGTGTTATTTTAATTTTTAATTTTATATGGCTTGTCTCTGTAGTGATGCTGTTTGCGGTTAATCTTTTATAAAAGAGCATTATTTAATTTTTTTCCTAAAAAGTTGTATTTAAGTTTATGTTTTATCAATAGCTAATTGTACTAATGACACTTTTTTGGAACTCAATAAATTTGATTTTGTATGACTCGTGTTTACCAACCTTTTCATTGCTCACAAACAAATCATATTACTTACGGCTGTCGTAGCAGACGACGTCTTCCATGTCATTGATTTCTACGGAATCATGTTTGCCAAACTTTGGTTCAGTTGAGTTTCTAATTCAAAATAACAAGTGCGAGATGGCACACTACTACTGTACGTGTCAAGGGAGGAACTGTCACATTTCACACGTAAGCATTTTATTAATATTACATTTTACTTAAATGCCTAGTAGTTTTTCTTATTCGAGCCGATTGTTTCGCTATGAGGTTTATACATATTTTTGTTAAATAATAAGTTCAATCAGTTTAATAAAGAGGAATACATTTTTATGCACTATTTTCTTATTTTCTAGCAGTAATTTTAACCTCTGAGAAGTTAAATGCATTTTGAAAACGTTTATTTAAGTGTTAGCAAGTTAGTTTTAGTTTTGGCGACTATTTCCTGCGATTTAAAAGATCATTCTTTTTCTTTTAAAACTAAAAACAATATTGAAATTGTAAAATTTCTGAAACTGTCAAAAATACATGATTTTCCGAATATTTCAAATACCCCGTTCACGATGACAACACAATTAGTTTGCTTTGGCGCTATTTAGCAAATTTCAAACACCAAACTCGTTTTGAAAATCTAATTTAACTCTATCACATTGAAAAAATAAAGTAAAGTGAGAAAAAAATGAATTGTTGTTTACAACAGTGGCATATTGCTAAATAGGTTATCTAAAATAGATTACACCGTGCAGTTTTCGTAGGCTCTTAGGCACTTTTAAATGCAGAAATTTCTTGTGGATAGGAATATCCCCTATCGTGCAAAATATTTCTACTTTTATTTGATTTTGCAAACGTCAAAGGCATTTCGCATTTCCAGAAATATTTTCCACTGCAAGACGAGGTAGAATACAGCAATGAACGTCTGTCGTTAAATGCAACGAAGAGCACTCCCACTAGAGTCCCTATATGAAAACGTAGTTTTCAGAGTTGCGACAACAGCTATGCTCGGAAAGCGCAACCGATTTCAAGAGAAAGATAGGGTTGCCGCCGAGCTGCAAGATTGGCTCCTTGTTCGCTTTTGAGTTTCCTTAAAAAAAATAGTCACAAGCGGGAGCGGGAAGAGTGGCTGAAACGGGTTCCGAAGGATATAAGCACCCCGATTCGAAAATGCATGCTGTCAAAAAATGAAACGCTCGATTTAGATTCAAATATTAAAAAAAGACAAAATGACCCTGTGTTAGCAGAATTAAAAGCAGATTTTTTTCTTAAACCTTATTCTCTTTAATACTATTAATTTTAATTTAATCAAAAGATTCCGAGACAATAAAAATTATATTAGTTTTAATTGATTCAAAATGAGTGAAGGAATAAAAACTGATTAAGAAAATGAAAATAAATAACTTAGCAACAAATAACGAACATAAAAAAATTGCTTGTTTTTGCTACATTAAATTAAGTTTAATATTTTTGAACTTAGAAATATTTCTTACATTGATATCAAAAGCATTAATTATTTTTTTTTTCTATAAAGGGAAAAAATACAATTTTCTGATTTAAATGGAACAAAGTTTAGCATTAGCTTAAAAATTCCGAAGGGAAAGTTTGAAAGAGTAACACTAGACACTAGACATATGTAAAAAGCTTAAAACAAGGTACCCTATCCAGGCCTGGATCTATACATTTTGGACCTCCCTACAACAAAATCTGTAAGGCCCCTCCCCAGAGGTGATCAGTGTATGTTTGTAACGTTAAATAAGCCTTAGTGCTAGGATTTTTCCATTTTTTTTTCTTCAATTTCATAGGCTGCTGGACTCCTTAAGACATGGGCAACCCCACGCTGCGGGGATCCTATCCCTCTCCCCCCCCACTCCAAAAAAGAGATTAAGAACCTCTGAATATTTCAATGGTTTAGTGGGCACACCTAGTTAAAAGATTAATTTGTATAAAGTTGAAAACTGAAATTATATTAGTTAACTAGATGCAGATAGAAATATTCAGAAATAAATTGGGAAGCTAAGGGGGGGGGGGGACATGTATTTTGACACATTATATTTTTTCAATATTCCTATATGCATAAGAAACAGATGTCTCCATAGTTTTATATTTATTTCTCGAAAGTACACTATCTATTACTTAAAAGTTTCAAGAACATTTTTATACCAAAGTAATACTAGAATGAAAGGTAGTTAGGTAGTAGGCATTTTTTTAATGAAACAAAATTAAAACAATTCAGAGCACCAAAAAAGGACTTGTACTTATTTTGAATTTTTATGAGAAAGCAAAAACTAAAAATTAAAAACAATTTAGCATGAGGAAAACTCATTTATTTCATGCTAAGTCTTCAGATCAATAACATGATCTTACTGTTGTAATCTTGTTGTTGTTGTAAACAACATAGATCTCTGTTGTTCAATTTATTTTTTGGTGTTATTGTATCTATAAACTTAATTTAAAACACATAATTTCCAGCATTTTCATCCGAAAAAAAAATTCATTTTTTAATAAAGCAATCAAAACCAGAGTACCAAGACAGGATTTAAAATTAAATGTTCGTGACTATTACATTTATGTGGCAAAACAGTCTTAGTGTTTTCTGAAATAAAACGTAACTTCAAAATAGTTGATGTACAAAATGTGTTTATTATTAAAAATGTTTAAAAATTCTCACTTCAAAAGTGTCGTTTCCCATAACTGTTAACAAAAACATTAGTTTAATTAAAAACTTCAGTCACTATTGGGCTAATCTTTAAAAAGTGCAACTTTGCTGTCACATGCCTTTCACAGTTAAAACTGAGCAATAATTTATTATTTTTTAATTTCAGCAAAAATATATTCATTTAAATCTGCCAACAGTTTTTTTTTTTGTAATAATTTTTATTTATTTATTTATTTATTTATTTATTTTTTTGGGGGGGGGGGGGGGCTTCTCAGCATGTGAATTCTCACCTCTATGTATTAGAATTTAATTGATTCAAAATAAATGAAGAGATAAAAAAGGTAAAAAAATGGAAATAAATAAATGAACGACAGATAATGCACATCAGAAATTGCTTGTTTTTGATTCGGAAAGGCAAGCGTTATAAAGAGTTTAAAATTTAAAAATATTTCCTGTAACCATCTAAAAAGCAATATTACTAATAAAAATGGTTTGCTATTAAAAAAATTGCATGTTTAAGTTTACCCTGTACAATTTTCTGATTTAAATGTGATTAAGTTAAACATTAAATTAAAAAATTGAAAGATAAATATGCAAAGGAAAATTTGAAAGCTTAATACTAGAAATAGGTAGATGGTTAAAACCCCTCCCCCCCCCCCCCCAGAAAAAGAGAAAAAATACCAAGAACCTCTAAATATTTTAGTGGTTCAGTAGGCATTCATGGTTAAAATATTAATTTGAATAAAATTTAAAATTATTACTTTAATTTGATGTAGATAGAAATATTCAGAAATAAGTTGAGGAGTGTAATTTTAAACATTACTTATTTTCAACTCATATGAATAAGAAACAAATGTATCTATTGTTATTTATTTTTCTGCATCATACATCTGTTACTTAAATTTTGAACAATATTTTCACATCAAAACAATATTACAAAGAAAAAAATCATTCACAGCACCAGTAGAGGACTTGTACTTATTTTCAATTTTCGTGGAAAAGCAATGTTTACATTTAATTTTGACAGAGATTTTAAATACAACTTAGCATGAAGAAAACCCATTCATTCCATACTAAGTCTTCAGGTCATTACCACATTAAGATTACAACCAAAGTCTAATGTTCAATTTATTTTTTGGTGTTGTTACATCTGTAAACTTTATTTCAAACACAGAATTTCCAACATTTTTTGAGAAAAAAAAGGGGAAACGAAGACATTTTTCTCAACTAGGCAATCAAAATCAAATTTAGGGTACCGAAACAGGATTTGTAGTTTTTATAGATTTTGGGACAAACTATTATTATTAATAACTGCTTAAGTAACAAAATAGGCAAAGATTAATCTTTGTGTTTTCTGAAATACAAGGTAACGTCAAAATATTTAGATGCTCAAAATGTGGTTATTATTACCAAATTTTCAAAAATTCCTTACTCCAAAGTATCATTTCCTAAAATTAATAATTATGGACGAAACATTAGTTTAATCAAAATTTTCAGTCACTTATAAACATAAAGAAAATAAATTTTGTTATAGGCTTTACTCCCATCTACTTAATCAGGGAGTTTCGATTAGACAGGGCAAAATGTACTGGTGCTTGTAATTTACTTTCTCTTATACTATTCGTGAGTATTATAAATCTGAATTGAAAACAATATTCTTACATGACAAACAAGCATAAACCTTAAGAAAGCACTTGTTTTAGAAAAAAAAAAAAAAAACCCTCTAAATTTAGAGAATCAAAACAGAATTCCAGCTACTATTTCTCAATTTCTGTTGCAAAAGTAGTGTTTGTTTAACCTCTTTACATTTCAATATTATTATACAAATGAATGATAATAAATTTGATAATAAGCATAACAAATCAGTAATACAGCATTGTCTGTATGAAGATCAAAATTTCATTGAATTACACTATTTAGCATTTAAACACAAAATTTTCGTTGGTTTGTGTGTCGTTGTTGAAAGTCTAAAGACCATTTCGGCAACAAATTTCCAGAAGTTTTCAACATAACAAACATGAATGGCATATTATGTATGGAAATTTATTATTTTTTTAAACAACTTCATTAAAATTAGTTTTGATAAAGCTGTCAAGCTAAGAAAACTTCGAAAATGATTTCTGGACATCCTTGTAAACTTAATATTGGAGATCATTCTTTTATACAATTTTTTAAGCAAAACAGTACAATATTATCATGAGTTTTCTAGATCATCTGCATCAGGGCTGCAATTCAATTAGTAGTTGAACTTTCTTCAAGTTGCAGAATATCTGGAAGAAACTTAAGAAACATTAAGGGCAAATAAATTTAAAAGCAGAAGTAAAACTCTTCAAATGTGCTAAATCATCAATACGGCTGATGTTTTGAATTCGCAGGAATGTTTTTTAAAGTAGTTCATAAAATTATAAATGGAACATAAATAAACACACTTTAATTGAAATAGAGTTGTAGTCAACTACTTTGCATTAAGTGTGTTGTAAAGTTTAATTTTAAATAAAAAGTTGTTCTAAAAACACATGAAAAAGTAAAACACATATTACAGGGGAATATTTTAATTAATCAATCTCTTTTGACTAACATAGATTGTGTTTTTCATTCATTTATGTACATGAAATTATGTAAATATTTTTACTGTGCATCATCTTTGCTCTTAAGAAGAGAAATCATCAGTTTATGATGACTAAAATAAGTAATACGTGAAATACACCGCCAGCTCAGTCATGAACGTTCGTGATTCCAAATTTTATAGGAACCGTGAGAAAACTTGCTTGTTTTTTCTGCATTTCATTTAGGAATATCCACAGCAAAACTGTAGGGGTAGATGGGGTATGTTGGACAGTGGGGCACGTTGTTCCAGTCCCAATTATTTTAATAATATTAATATTTTTTATTTTATTTTCTAACCAACAAATAGCTCCTATGGTCCTACAAATCCTATAACGAAATCACATGGCACAGTTATAATGAACAAATTTTTTTTCCAGAAAGTGTTATTTCAGTAGTCCTGAGTAATTTTCAGAAAGCTATGAATTAATTTTTTTAATGGTTTTAGTCAAGATTGAGGAGAAAAAAATTAAATTCCTGTCTTAAACTTTTACGTGAATGCCACTACCTCATCAAAGACCTTACTTGTGCTTGTGATTGAAAAAATGTGAGTGCATACTGTAGAAACTAATTATAAACTATTCTTGTTTGGCAATAACATATAAATTTAAGTGAAGTAAAAATACTGATGCTTAAATTTAGATTCTTTAAAATAAAGCCACATTTTTCAGTAAATTCATTTATCTATACCAGATATTTCAGCTGGCCACATGAATCAGTTTTGAACGCCGTATGTTGGGCACCAGTTTTAGAGCATTTGAATTCCCCTTTATTTCAATGTTCTATTTCCTGACAAAAGTATTGATTTTCTAAAGCCTTCAACAAATTAAGATAATCTCTGATAAACTGAATATTTATTTATTTATACATTTATTTTTATGAGTGGTTGAAATGAACTCAGATACAATTGAATTACCTTTTGAGTGGGTGAGGCAAAATCACGAACATGTAATAAATGAATATAAATAATGAAAGAAACATTACTTTTAAAGTGGATGCATTATAATAATAATAATATAAGAGAAATAAACAACTCTGATTTAAGGAAGCAGTTACTAAAGACTTTATTTTCCATTGATTGAAAACATCGGATAAATATCAAAATATCCAATATATATCAAAATATCGGATATTTTCGAACCCTGATCTTTACGGATAATCTCAAAAACCCATTATGACAGCCTTTATTTAAAAATGCCACACTAGTTAAAATTTAACTCCACATTAATCGAGATAGGATTATTTAAAAATCATTTTCCCACCAAATATCGAAATTTTTACGAAATTGATGTGGGGTGAGAGCTTTATGTACTTTATATTTCTGCTGATCTAGAAGAGTAGAATTCTACGGATTGTGTCATAATGACACACGATAAACGCGAAACATGTTAATTGTTCATCAAACACTTTTGAATAGATTGTATTTCTTATTCATTCTTACATAATTTTCTTACATAAAATTATATACATGTGTCCACTGATAATGATCATCTTCTTCCTTCTTAAGAAGAGAAATGATCTGTTTACGATAACTGAAGTAAGTAATTACAAATGTATATATTGATCTCCGCGCTGCCTAAACGTAGTACATGCAACCATACAAAATGAGAAAGAAAGCGAGAAGAGCGCAAGGTCTCACTTTCCTCCAATATCTGAAGGCAAGCAAGCCACTATTTCCCTTCTAACCGACATTGCTTATCCCCACCACTTTTCATCACACAAAAAGGTTGGACATAACTTCAAAGCCCTTGCATAAAAAGTTTCACTTAAAAAATCTTTGATTCAGCATTTTATTATAAAAGTATTGATATTTCAACCCGCAAAACTTAAATGTACCTAATTTCTGACAAACAAGAGCTTTGTGGCTGGGAGGACTTTTACAATCTCAAAAACCCATAATAACAGTCCTTACCTCAAAGGTAATTCAAAACTTGTTAAAACTTAACTATGTATCAATCATGGCATAATTATTTAAAAATCATTTTCTTAGTAAAAATAGAAATTTTTACGAACCTGAAGTGGGGTGATAGCATGCACTTGATTCTTCAGGTGATAAAGAAATAGCAGGTAAAGGAAATAACAAGGCAACCTAAAAATTAGTAAACCCTAATTAGAGCATAATAAAATGTACCAACACACTACTTGAACCGAACTTAGAACACCTTAGTTTTCTGTTTATGATGGAACACACAGCAACTGGCATGCTTGTTCAATAAAAAAGAGTAAATCACCAAAATAACCAAAACTACCTACAATTCATTAAATTTTTAATAAAATAGTACATTTTAAATTGGCTCGCTCAACCTAAAAATTCGATAAAAACTGTACTGTGTGTCAAGCAAGTATTGTACTTCATATCCACCTCAAACGCTTTGGCAAACTCATGTGGTCACATTAATTTCATAATCGAACTGACATTTTTTTAACAAATTTTAACTAATAAACATTTGGCAGAATATCATAACAAAACGTTTCCATAAATCAAAATGTTATTAAAAGATACTGCAAGCAAGCACTGAAAGTCCTATAATTTATAAGCATTTTATTTCCTCTGCATCTCCTTTCAAAAAACAAAAATTTGACACTGTAAATACTTACGTTGCATATAGTGAAGATTTAACATGGATTTTTATTGCTTGAAGGAACATGAAAAACGATACATTAGTCAATTTTTGTCTAAGAAATGATCAGGAAAAATAAAAACCTTAACATTAAAACATAAGTTAAAATGGGTTTTAATATCACGTCACATTCATTTAAAATAAAAATTTCCGCAGCATAAAGCATTTATAATACAAATCACAAGTTAGATCTCTTCACATCACAAGTGTATGTTTTGTTTACTTCCATTCGTCGCCAAGCACGAAATTGATCGCGCCAAACCAAATACAGAGATTATCGTTAAAAAAATTTAATTTACACAATTTAAACATTTGCCTTGTCTTAAAGTGTTGTTTTTCAATAACGTTGTGATTGGAATCATCGATTTAACAGAAAAAATAACTATAAAAGACCCAAATAAAGTGTTAGGATGGAATTTTAGCACACCGGAACACATGTTCTTGATATAATTACGCGATAGTTAAAGAAATAGGAATGGACTCACTCAAGTAAAGCTACACACGTATAATTTGAACATTGTAGAACAGTAATATGAGCATTAAAATCCTGGACTCACCTTTAATTTTTCAGATTCTGGGTTTTTCCACAGCGCTGTCATACGCTCCATGTTAATCCTACCGGAGAAGAAGAAACACTGCCTCAGGCGGTCTTCGACCAATAGGAAAATGATGCCGCGTTGTCGCAACTCTGAAAACTACGTTTTCATATAGGGACTCTAACTCCCACTAGTCTTCTTTTGGCGGCAAAAAATATAGTTTTTAAAAAAGCGCATGAGCGCTTAACGTCAGCTTCTTATTTTCCTCTGCACAGTTTCCTTAGCAGGGACGCACCAAAGCATTAAAATATTAAAACCTGAAATTCACTTTTAGCAATAAGAGAAAACAGAGAAAAAATATCCCGTAAGAAATTCAAAATTTAGTTTTTAACTTAAATCGCCAAGAAAACTACAAATGAAATTAAAAATATTTACTGACGCCATCTATTAGCTAAGAACACTCTCCATCACTCTCCTTTCGAACAATCTTTTTTTTTTTTTTTCAAAATCGGTCCATTCGTTAATGCGCTAGAGTACCTCAGACAGATACACAAACACACAGATACACAGACACGTCAAAATTATAACCCCCTTCCTTTGTGTGTCTGGGGTTAAAAATGAAATCGATGCTTTTTTTTCTCTTGTAAAAGTTTTCAAACTGTGTATTACAGTAATACACCGACTCAGGACAACCCGAATTACACGAACTTGGAGTTTCGTGGTTTCTTACTTTTTATCACATGGCCAATGTAGAATTTGTTCCACCAATGTTTTAGCGGCTTTATTTAGCTTTAATAAGCAAAAAATGTTTTTTTTTTAACATAGTCTCAAATAGCCACCAGTAAAATTTGTTTACCAGATATTAAAAGTATATATATTACAAGGTTGAGTCCTTTACATCAAAAACTACCAGTTTTTTAAATGTGATTAATATATATTTATTCTATTTGCTTGAACATACGTGGTATGCATTTCTTCCTGTAATCTATGGCAGGAACATTCGTTTTGATAATGAATGACAATGGAATGACTGTTTACATGCTAGTATTCACGCACATTGATACTATTTAATGACTAAAAAGCAGTGTTTAAACAAATACCGAACAAAATGCAATTCGTTAGTGGAAAACGTAAAATACTTTGCATCTCAGTTTTGTTTATACGGTACGCATTTTCATCAGGGACGTTTTTTTCTAAGGGACGATTTTTCCTAGGGGACGTTTTTTCCGGGGATGTTTCATCCGGGGATGTTTTGCTGGGGACGTTTTTTCCTGTCACCTCGCACGAATGCAGACTTCTCGCTGTTGTAAAACTGTGAGCTAAATACATTTAGCTCACAGTTAAAGTATTAACTAAGCGTATTTATAAAATGTATTAGCTTCTTCAGACAGATTGCGGCCCGTCCAGACTGATAAGGTCTCCAAAGGGAGCAAATCGGTCAATGGACTATGTAGCTTAGCAAGTATTTGCAGGCGAGTAAGATGCCTGTTACTTACCTGCAAGTCTGACTTAGCTTTGACCTTGCTTGCGATACTCATCTTGGAGCTTTTCTGGAAACGCAGGAAGGTGCCAAACTTAACCACCTAAGTTTATTCTAAAATTCCAGAGATGCGACTGGCTTTAAACGGGAAGTTTTCTGAATATTTTAGGAAACTTCCAGGATAATTTCAGGAAGGTAACTGAATTTTAGCGGAAAACGTTCCTGGTTTTTTGTGAGATATGTTACTGGAAGAAATTGGGCACATCAGCTGCCCATTATTTCCCAGGAACGTTTCTGAATCCTTTTTAGTGTGGACGGATCCGTTCGTTCACTTAAAAAATAAACTACCGTTCTTTTGAACGATGAGCAGTTTTGAACATTGTATTGATGCACTTGTGATAAAATCGAATTTGGTGAATTCCAGCGATAATGGAAGGACAGTTTGTACAAAAAAAAATCAATGTATTTTTGTCTGTCTGCCCATCAAAATACATATTTGTTCAAAAACTGAAGCATAGACTTTTATACACATCATGGTAAGTAGCTTAAAAACGCCAAAGCCAGGAATGTTTTGTTAATAACTTTTTTTTTAAATTCAAATTTAAAAACGGTAACGGAAGGACATTTGTGGGATATGATTTTCAGGCTATCATGTTCTCCCCAAAAGTCCAGCCAAACTATAAAAGGGAAAATTCTACAAAAATTAGGGCACATACAAAAGTGTTTAACCATTACAATATCTGTAAAAACGATTCAGAAACGTTCCTTTAAAATAATGGGCCGCAGATGTGCCTAATTTTTTCCAATAACATACCTTGTAAAAACCAGGAACGTTTTCAACTAAAAGCGAGTAAATTTCCTGAAATTATCCTGGAAGACTCCTGAAAAATTCAGAAATCTTCCGGTTTGAAACCAGTTGTGCTCAGAAACTGCAGAATAACCTTAGCTAAATCCAATTTAATATCTTGGCATGTTCCTGATTTATTTAGAAAGTTTTATAAGCAGTTTTGCAAATATGGCCAAAGCTATGTCAGACTAGCAAGTAAGTATCAAGAATTTCACTCGTCTGCAGTTCTTGCAGAGCAACAATGTCCGTCCACACTTATTTGCTCCCTTTAGGAGTTACTCAGCACCTACGGACCGTAAAATTTTATCAAAATCCGTAGAACATTTATCCTTTTTCTCAGGGAACACAAAGAACATTTCGACATTATTATGCCAATCTCAAATCAAACATTTCTATGTCTTTATCTTCTATATGAAGTACCTGTCTTTATTAATTTCTTTCCTTTCTATCCAACTAACAAAACTTTTGTCCAAACGTTAAAAATTACTTTGGCATATTCTTATGATTTGGTGTTTTTGATTCAGTTGTATTTTCATTTTTAACATTATTTATAACTCTCAGTCTGTTCACTTTAAAATAAAATCTCCTTAGATTTGTTGGAGTACTTACAATATTCAATAACATACCTTGTTAGAGGATTCAAATAGTGCATATTTTGAGTGCCAGGATGAGAATGATGGATATAACTTTATCTTTTTGAAAGTTGATTTATGAATTAACTGATCTCTTAGCAATACGTTTAACGGTTTAACCAATGCTCTCAACAATCCATTCCTTTGACTTGAGGCGACAAATGGGAAAAAAGTTTCAATATTGTATTGTTCGAATATAAATATGAAGTTTGTAAGCAACTCTTTTTGCATAAACCTGCTTTTCTGATCACAAACATTTCATAGCAAAATAATTTTCATATGGTTAGGAATTTTTAAGTGTACTTTTCATGATTTTCATCCCATACAATAGAAGAAATAAAATCACGGAACATTTTTTTAGAAATGAAATCACACGTAGTTTTTGCAAAAATATTACTTACTAATGTTTAAAATGTGACTACTAACTGTAAACAATAGTTTGTTTTCCACTAGCATTCTAAAATATTACCCTGTATCAGCTTATAGATAAATGTCATTTCGTAACCGTATTTTTTTGTCCATCCGTTATCGTAAATTAAATATCTATTCAAATTACAAGTATGCCCTAATGACAAGGGACATAATTCTGCTTAGCAAAAAAAAAACATTTGTTTCTTTACAGAATACACTGTAAAAAAATTCAGAAACATTACTGACTATTTCCGTGTCAATTTTCGGGATTTCAATGGTTTTTATCCCCTTCCTGGAAATATCAAGTATCATTCACAAAAAGTTTCCTGAATTGCTACAAGTTGCACAAATGCAGACTTCTCTCAGTTGTAAAAAAATATTTTCGCTCCCAGTTTAAAGATTAATTCAGAGTATTTATAATGTGTATCGGCTTTAGTTCGTTTATGGCTCGTCCATGCTGTTGAAACTCTCAATGGGAGCGAATAAGTGTGGACTTCGCAGCTTTGCCAGACTTGCAAGCAAGTGAGATGCTTGATACTTACTTGCAATTCTAGCTTAGCTTTGGCCATGCTTGCAGTACTGCTTTTGGCACTGTCGTGATAAATCAGGAAGGTGCCAAGCTGTAATATTATCCCTACCAGAGATGACTTTTAACTTCCAGTGACACGAAGGGTTTAAACGGGAAGATTTCTGGATTTTTCAGGAAGGTTACTGAGTTTTAGCGAAAAACTTTCCTGGTTTTTGCGAAATATGTTACTGGCAGAAAGTGGGCACATCAGCTGCCTATTATTTTCCAGGAACGTTTCTGAATCGTTTTTACAGTGTAGGTTTTTTGTGAACTAACTGAAATGTAGTATTTTGGTAACAGGAAGGACATCAAATGGTCACTTTAGAAATAGGCCTATTTCATGGTTGAAAAAAAATTAAATTACTTAACACACAGTTTAACCAGAAATTGAAAAGATAAAAATTAACCTAAATATTATATTCTGATAACAGGTTTATTGAAATTATAGTATCTAACAAAAGAGAGATTTCTCTTCTCTAAACGCTTAGAGAAAAAATTTGATTTTGCCCTTAATTTTCTGAAAGTCATCAAACTATATGGGGAAAAGCAGGATAAGATTCAAGAAATTTATTTATTTCTGAAGAGAATGGTATATGGCAAGTGGCAGAGTATTAATTGTTAAAATTCAAATATTATGCACCCTTTTTCCTGAAATTCTCCATTAAAGAAAAAAAAACATTCATCTTCAAATTTTTAACAATCAATCAATCTCAAATATTTCCTTTTTCTCAGTTGCAGTACGCTATATTCATTTGAAAATTTTTACTTTTTGCTTTATTCACCATTTGTCTTTAATCGTTGCAGTCCATTTGCAATTTTTTAATGTATCCATAAGTAATGTTTTGTGTGACTTGTTTGAGCTACTAACAACATGTTTGGACATTCAACTTCCTGTCATACGCAGCTGCTAAAATTCTTCTCATGCTGTCGCCAAATATCTTTTTAAAATTACCTTCCTTTTTCTCTTCTAAAACTTCCCTACCTACTACCATCTATATTGATTTGGCTTTCTTTTAAACTTGCTTGGCGACTTCCAAGTCGCTTATTTTGCATTCAATATCCAGAAATTTTTTACTGTCTAATCCCCCCTCCCCACATTAAAAAAGTGTTGTGTTTTTTTTTGAGAAATCACGAGTGCTTATTGCTCTCATTTGACCGTCTTTGATGTTCGTGCCTTTTTCAACCGTCACCTGCAGGCGCGACTCCGTCCCCTGGTAGCCGCTCCTAGTCGGTGGCGTCCATGTCCTACACACATGCACGCTCACACACATACGCACTCACACACATACACACACGCGCCTTTACACACATACAGGGGCGGCATTTCAGCATTACATTTGGGGGGGGGGGGGGGTCGAGCTTCTTAAATATGAGTTACCTCAGTATAGTACAAAACACACACTGACTAACAAGAGGTGGTCATAAAACTAGTCTAATATTAACAATCAATAATATTTAAGAACATGATAACTTATAAAATGTATTGAAATTTATGATAAAATCGTAATTCGTTTTATATGAAATACCTTGATACTACAGTTTTTACCTTTTAGTGAATTTTTAATGAATGTTTTTCGAAATTCAGAAGAACAGGAAATCATGCACTAATCCATCAATGCCCAGGATAGAACTCTTTTTCCTGCAAAGCTAAAGATAAAAAAATTTTTGACCCATATTGCTTCGAAAATACTTCTCTAACCTCCTGAGACATAAAAATAATCTTGCTCAACTAGCTGAGCTGGTTGGAATAGGTAAAAACTAATTGAGGTAACAAAGCTATGCATAAAAATATACTTTTCAGATATTGCTCTTCAAAATCACCCAGGCAACTTTAAAAATTACTAGGGGATTCAGTTTTCATCATTGAATAATCTAGTTTCTATCTACAAAACAATGCTTCCTGACTCATTGACATATTTTATTTTTTGTTTTCAACATCCAATCCAGATAATATAGAGCAAACAATACAGAAAAATATTAATCAAATCTTGGGTTATTTTCATTAAAAATGAATCTATTAGTTTACACAAAATATTAAATCAATGTTTGACTTTTCATCATCATGGAGATATCTGTTACATATTCTAAATTGATTTTTTTTAAATTGGAGCAGTGCAAGATTTTTTTTTTGTAAAGTTGCACGCTTGGTTGAAATAAACATACAAGTTAAAATCATTAACAGTTTCAATTGTAGACTGAACTGAAACTTGAATAGTCTAAAAATAAAGGTAACGGATTGAAGATGCTTTGATAGAGTAAAGCATTGTTCAAAAACTTTCCACGATATAAACAAATTAAATAAAATTTAAACGAAGCTATTCATGTTAGAGGGCATTCACTCTCTCACTATTGAATGAAACGTTTTGCAATATTTCAGCCAGGCGTCAAATCACTGCTTTGAAATTATCGAGAAATGCTTTATTGTTTTAACTATTGAAGACCATCTTGTGTCGCTCCGAGTCATAGTTAAAGAAGGAATTTGTTGATGTGTGATATTTCTTTTTTCAAAAATAGCGTGTATTTTAAAGAAGTTTCTGTGAATGAATGCTACACTGTAAAAACGATTCAGAAACGTTCCTGGAAAATAATAGGCAGCTGATGTGCCTGCCCACTTTCTGCCAGTAACATATCTCGCAAAAACCAGGAAAGTTTTCCGCTAAAACTCAGTAACCTTCCTGAAAAATCCAGAAATCTTCCCGTTTAAAGCCTTCGTGTCACTGGAAGTTAAAAGTCATCTCTGGTAGGGATAATATTACAGCTTGGCACCTTCCTGATTTATCAAGACAGTGCCAAAAGCAGTACTGCAAGCATGGCCAAAGCTAAGTTAGAATTGCAAGTAAGTATCAAGCATCTCACTTGCTTGCAAGTCTGGCAAAGCTACGAAGTCCATACTTATTCGCTCCCTTTGGGAGTTTAAACAGCATGGACGAGCCGTAAACGAAGTGAAGCCCATACACCTTATAAATACTCTCAATTAATCTTTAAACTGGGAGCGAAAATATTTTTTACAACTGAGAGAAGTCTGCATTTGTGCAACTTGTAGCAATTCAGGAAACTTTTTGTGAATGATACTTGATATTTCCAGGAAGGGGATAAAAACCATTGAAATACCGAAAGGTGACACGGAAATAGTCAGTAATGTTTCTGAATTTTTTTACAGTGTATGCGTTAAGTAGCTGGAATGTTTCTACTTGAAGAAAGCAATATACACTCAATAAATAAACATACACTTAAAATATGAGCGTAAAATCAATGTTAAGTCCCAAGGAATTTTCTTTTGAAAATCAAGCATACCACTTGCTTGCACGAGTCTCTCATACTGTATCGACCATCGTTTTAGATCCAGACCCGGATCTGCGTTCCCATAGATCCCGCAGTGACGGGGTTGGGTCCTTAAAGGAGCCCAACGGCCCAAAAATGTTGAAAAGAAAAAAAAAAAAAACTAGCAATAAGGCTTATTAACGTTGCAAATAAACACTGCTGGTCATTGGGGTGAAACCCTACAGATTTTGTTGCAGGGGGCCCGAAATTTATAGATCCGGGCCTTATCGTTACACTGGACACACAAAACGAAGAATTTAGCCTATATATAGGAAAAGTACTTCTTTAGTTAAAATTCATCATGGTTCTACATCATTTTTTTCTTGTGCTGAAAAAACCAGAAAGTGCTCCATGAATTCAACGGAAAACACTTACTTCTGCCTGGTAATGTGTCGAGTTTCATCAACTATTACTGAGAATGAGAGCAATTTTTAAAATCAACGTTGATTTGCGATTTACGAAAATTGAATTTACCCATTTTTTATCATTCTGCTCAAAAATTTTGGGGGTGCGACCGCCCCTTCTTGCCTCTCCTATTTTCCACCCCTGCACACATACACACACGCCAACGTGCATACACACAGGTTTACGCACACACACAAGCCTACACATACACATACACAACTGTACACACGTAACCGCCCAAGAGGAGGGGCAGGAGCCGTTTCTAGAAACAAGTGAGTAGGGTAGTAACCAATAAGTATGGTCCTGTCGCAACTCGTGATTGTGAAAAACATAGTTTGAATTCAAAATTTCAGAATTCAAATTAATTACAAACTTACGTTTTTTTTTCGGTTTTCAGCGGTACTGTGGTATTATTTTGATGCTCCGTAATATTTTTAGGCGAGTTTTTTTTTTTAATTAAGTTATCCGGAACTTCGACTGAGGTACAGTCATAGAAAAAAAAAACACTCGATCGTATTCAAAGACTATTGACACTAGAGAGACGTGTAAGGTGTCATTGTTTCAGAAATAAAAAGTTCTAGAGAATTATGGTAAAAAATTGTTGTTAAGGGGTCGTCTTCATATTAAAACGAGCATCAACTTCAAATTTTTCAATGAGAACCCCCTTTTTTTATCACATATTTGTGATCAGCATTCTTTTTTAACTTTGCATACAAAATTTTGTTTAATTCGATCCAGCCGTTACTTCAGAATCATGTTTTGAAAAATTCCTCTCGTAATGTTAAAACGTATTTTGATATTTTTACTAATACCACAAAAACTATATTGGGCACGGCAAAGATTGTTTTTTTATGTGAAAGTATGAACCGACCCAATAATAAAAACATAATTTACAACACCTAAAATGAAATTTTAGTTTTTTTATGAATTATTTTAATATTTTTTGAAAAAAATATGATCTGAAACCATATTACATTTTAACAGAAAAACAATCTGGAAGAGCTTTTATGTGGGAATCCAAAATTTGAGCTCCAAATATTCAGTAGTTTTTGCGCTATGCAAAGAAATTCATTTTTTCCTGCTTTAGGGGACCGTATCCTTTTTTAAAACAGAAATTATGAAAGTTGGTTTCTTCGTAAAAAAAAGAAAAAAATTGTTCAACAAAATAAGAAAACCAATTATAACGTGGATTTTCTACATTAGAGTTCGTCTATGAATTTTTTAAATGCATAAATTTATTCGCTGTCTCTGCAGAAGAACAACACAATATTGCAACCGTCAGTTTTTTGTGGATATCGTTCAGACGTCAATGTGTAAATAATGCGAAACACTACTTCATTGTCTAATAAAAGAATATTTTATAGAACTTTTTAAATTAAAAGCTGCACTTAAAATACTTCTGTTTTTTTTTTTTTTTTTGCGTTTAGCCATTGCTTTTTGTAAAGCAATAACTCAAAAAATAAATAAATAAACATGCACAACTTTTTCACAGAAACATACAACTAAACCTCATTGTCTTGCTAGTCAAATTGCAATGGACAGTGTAGAATTAATTGCTCTTTCCGGTGATAAATTACTAAAAGGAAAAATTATTGCCTTGCCTAAATCGGGAAAAAGTACTCGAAAAATAGCCGAGAGTGTGAAGTTTCGCCTTTAACAGTATCCAGATGGGTCAAAAAGTAATATTTGCTCTTAAATAAGTTTACTGGTTTTCAGGAATTATTATTATTATTATTATTTTTTTGTATAGTGTTTGAATAATTTTCAATGTGTTAAGATGTAGGAAAGGAAATGTCGGTCGCAGTAGTGGGCCGCATGTTTTGAGCCCGAATTCTGCACGCAAAGTAATTGTTGTGGCTAATTATGAACTTTTTTTTTTTTTTTTTTGACTTCGTCAAAGATTTAACAAAACATTAATTTGGGTGTTAGATTAAGTTGAGTTTTTGTCTATTCTTAATTATAATTTAAATACTATTTTTCTATTTACTTTCTCAGTCATTGTCGGTGCATTTCACATTAAAATCATTCCCGCAAGACAAAGATAAAATTTCAAATTATTTCCTTCTTTTTTGAATAACATGGAAAAATATCGACAAAGAAAGAATGTTATAATAAATTATTGTTATCAATTATAGATGCCTATCTTATTACATGCATGTTTTTCAGTATCCAATATCTGAATATTCGGCTCCAACGTTATGGCACTGGAACTATTTTTACTTTTTGATCTTACTCTAAGCAAACAAGGGGCCCCACGGACCGGCTTCGCGGACTGAATGCGTCCCGTGACTTAACTGCGATGCAATTACGGTTTGGTAATTCCATTCAATGGTTGCTGTGGGTCCTAATAATGAGTCCAACAGCCCTGAACTAGGTTTAACCGAACAATTAAGCAGGTGTCATGTCATTGAAGCGAATAGTGCCTAAAAACTGGTGGATGAAGAAAATTTATCTGACCAGTGAGATGCCGTAAACATACAGCAGATAAATTTACTTTACCTACCAGTTTATTCAAAATCTCAGCTTCAATAAGACGACTTCTGCATCCCACACGATTAGTTCCGGTTCCAGTCTGAGATATCTATCATGAGGACGAAATTGTAGCTTCCGGATAAATCAACCCGCCTGTCGGGCATGCCGCGTATAGTATTGCTGTAGGTGCGCCAGCCTGATACCAGAGAAAATATTAGTTTGCAGGTATATAGATCGCGAAACAAAATCAAATAATGCGAGGTTTTGTTAGCAATCTTACAAAATCGGAGAAATGACAAGAAGTCAGATTTCGGTTCACCTTGGTTTGAGCTAAAATTACTTTTGTCTTTTTTTTATTACGGGTTGGACCATCTCTAATCTCGTTGCTAGAAACAGCATTGGGAAATTACTTTCCTAAATTGCTTTTATGAGCCATTACATGTTTAACTAAAACCTCCGATTGTGTTATGCTTTTTAAATAATACCACGCATAATGATCTTTCGCATCAAATTTGGATTTAAAACAAATTCTCTTTTTTTGATTACAAAAAAGCCATTAGAACAATTACTGTGTTTGTCCACTGTGTTAATTCAAATAACCAAATTTTTCCCAAATAAAGTTCGAGTATGAACGGTTTGCTCATTAACGGGTATTTATATTCTTCTGTTTCTGTTTTGTTTTTTAGATTGATACTGCTTTCATTTTATGTATTTAGAGCAAATTTTCACGGAATAAATTGACCTTGCTTCGCTCGAGTCTCCAATCTATTTAATGCTGCGTCTTCCCACGTAGTGCGGTATATTTTTTATATTTTTGTGTGCGATGACCCTAACTTCTGCCGATGTTCTGCGAAATTAGAAACGCGCAATTCCATTTTACATCAAAAGACTTTCTATTCATTCCAAAATAAACCTGCAACATAGACGCAATACATTTAGCAAACATATTCACATCATCTTTCTAGGTATAAGGTTGGATATTTACATTTCTATGAGGCTAATTTGCTGAATGTTAATATAAGCAATCCAATAGGTTCATATTAAAAAAGGCAAAAAGTTCCATTACTTTTAATTTTTCATTATTCGATTTACTAAACAACGATCTATACGATGGACGAGCCAAACCCCATACATCTTTCTTGGGTTAATCCAGATAAACAAAAATTAGTAAATATTTTAACTTTTTTTTTTCAAAAAAAAAAAAAAAAAGACATTAAATCGCTTCTTGCCGCAATATAATCGGCTAAAAAGTGTCGAAGAGAACTTCAAAAAATCATGAATTGAGCTGGATAATCTCGATTTTTTTCTTTGTTTACATTCCATTTAAGCCGTGACCTTGAAAGAAGCGTTTTCCATGTGGAGACGGTCCCTAAAACGTTTTTTGTTAATAACTCCTGTTCTACTACACGGAATACAGTGAAATTTCGTATCCTGGCTGTATTCTGCGGTCTAAACATAATTATACAACAAAAATCAGGGGTTCCCATTTGAAAATCAAGAGTTGGTGCTCATTTTGCTTTGTATATGGTCCCTTATCAAAATTTTACCTACGTAGTTTTAAAGAAGACTTAAAACCAAGTCGGATGAAACCTTTCTTTCCTTTCTATCATGTATAATGGCCGAATAATTAAAAGTGTTTCGTTTTTTTCTATGACTGTACCTATATATTTGTTGTTACCTTTTTCTGTTATACATGGTCTATAGGTTGTAATATATGTACAGTGGTGGTAAAAAAATTGCATCACCCGCGCCGCAAAGGAGAGGAATATCATTCCGACTGCATTCAACACACAGTCAAGCATCCCGTATCCCAGTTAGTGGGTTTCACTTTGTGCAAGGAACAGTAAACGCTCAGGTGTATATTGGTATTTTGGAGGAGAAATTGCTACTATCCGGAATCACTTTATTTCAGTTCCAAACGTCATTTTCAAGGATGATTCTGCTCCGTGCCATAGGGCAAAACTGGTAAGTAACAATTTAAAAGCCTTTATCCTGCCATTAGACTTAAAATGACATGGGGTTAAGTAATTTTTTTTCTCTAAACTCACACGCAGGTTCAGAAATGGAAAAATGAGCATGGGGTCAGCAGTTTGCCTTGGTCCGGAAACAGCCCCAATCTACGTAAACAATTATCGGGTTCCTGCCGTTAAATGTTTATTTCATAAGTTTTGCAGAATTTCACATACATTCATAGTTAATCGATCGACCAAAACTTCTCACATAATCCAATTGTTGTGAAAATGCGAGGGTGATGCAATTTTTTTTTGCGAACACTGTATATATACAGTGCTATAGCTGGAAAAATTGGATAACTTAATTTTTTGGTATGCTGAAATGGAACCTGCAATTTTTGGAATGGAAAACATATCTTACCATTTGGCAACTGAGAAATATCTTACAAAATGAACTATAATTGATTTGTCATCTAAACCTGAATAAAGTTTTTTTGATTCATTTTTCATAGGCATATTTTTTTTACTTTAGGATGGTTTTAGTTATTGATTCTTCAAATAATAATACTGATCTTATGAAATATTTCGATTGTACGTGAGCATGTCGTGTAGCGAGATCACCTGCAACTATTTTTTTTAATGAACGAATTCGTTCAAATGAACGAGGTAAATGAATGGATCAAAAGAATGAACGAACCTCTTATGAACGGATCATTAAAAACAACAATAATTGTTCACCTCTAATTTGAAGAAACGCGTTTTGGTTTTAATGCTAAGGAAGATGTTGAACCTCGCGGTTTTTTTTTTTCTGAGCATTTTTTTCAGAAGAAACTAAATGAGCAAACTTGTACAATAGAGAAAACGTAAAATAGATGACAAAAATTCAAAAAAATCATTGGTGACGTTTAGATATAAATTTGTCTTCACTGTCATCAGTTTATTTATTTTACTTTCTGAACAATCAAGATTGCTTACCGATTAATATCGAAAATATAGGAATGCAAAATTGTACCTCTGAATCAGTTTTTTTTAAATACCTTTTTAGCATACTTTTCCGTTAAAGTCAAAAGAAAAAAAAAAAACACGAAAGAAGGCTTAATGTATCCCAGAAATATCCATAAAAACGAAAACGAAAAAAGTCAAACATATATTAAAAACAAAAACACTATATTGAAAAATAAAATTTTGGAAAGTAGAGTTTAAAGGATTGTGTGTCGGTCTGTTTGTTTGCCCTTCTTAATTAAATGAACCATAAAAAAGACGCCGCCCCCTCCTCTTGCCTCCTTGAGTCACCGCCACTGCATAAGGAAATTTCTCGGTATTGTATTGGGAGACAGAATTCTATAGAGTCGAACAAAATCGAGTTCAACGAACCCCTAAATGGATTTTCTTGGTTTAAACTGCTAACAAATACAAATGAAACATACGTTTTATCCTTGAATTATTTATTTATTTTTTTAAAATTTTTATGAGTCAGCTGATTAAGGTGGTGTAAAAGTTGAAACTAATTTAATCAACTAGTATGTTGTGGCTATCACGAAACTTTCTTCTATATTTTTCTTTTTTTTTCTGATCCCTCCCCATGCTTGACGAGGAAGCAATATTCCCAACAAAAACAAAATTACGCATGCAAAAACTTGACGACCATCCCAATGTCTGAATTATTGCAAAAGCAAAGCAAAGAGTGAAAATTGAAAGTTATTTTAAAAGCCTTGCTTGAATTAATTACAAATATTTTATTTGTTAACAAACATAAGATGGCAACAGTTAAAAAATTTAAATCATTGAGATAATATTTCCGATCATTTCCATACAATTAAAATCACGAGAAATACGCAGACGACAATTTATTACGATTTATCTTTCTTATTGTTGCATTAATAAAGCTATTTTTATTCGCAAAAAAAAAAAAAAAAAAGAAAAAAGAAATCAACACCTCTTGGAGCGATTGGAGTCAAAATTGAACAAAGCCTGTTTACGCATGGATTCACATATATTCCAAATTTCAACCAGAACGTAGCATTACTTCTTGAGATAGGGCACTCACAATGAAAAAAAAAAAGAACGGGCGATTGCGCTACCCCCTTTTTAGCTGTTGACACCAAAATAAAATCAACTCTTATACCCACTAAGGGCTACTTGTCAAAAATTTTTTGTTTGATTCCGTTCGTTATTTCTTGAGATACAGCAGTCACAATTGACGACAAAAAACGTTCTATAACTCAACCCCCGTTTGAGCTATTGACACCAAAATTGAATCAGCTCCTGCCCCTGTTAGGGGCAACATGTGGATCAAATTTTGTTTGATTCCGCCAGTTACTTCCTGAGGAATAGCAAGCATGCGTAACTCAAAAAACGTTCCATTGCTCCACCCCCCTTGGAGGAATTCGCGCCAAAAACCAATGGGCACAAGTTCACATAGGGGCACATATGTGTACCAAATTTCGTTCAATTTCATGCGGCAGTTTTTGCTGTAGAGCTGCCACAAAAAACTGGTTACACACAGACGTGACACACATACACACACACACACATACACACACACATACACACACACACAGACAGACAGACATTTTCTAAAAATAGTCGAAATGGACTCAGCTCACCTCAAAACGTTCGAATCCGTCAAAATTCGAAATTCGAAAATTTGCACGAATCCAATACTTTCTTCTATATATTAGATATAGAAGAAAGTAAAAATGAGCGATATATTAGACCATGATTTTTAGGGCGCCCTTCTTTAGAGCAACAACCTTACTTGTTTTCAGTCTGTAATAAAAACAAAATATCAGTATGACTTCTAAAGATGTCTCTATAAAGATTGTTCACTACACAAAAATATGTTTTTATATAATGCATTAAATTTTGAGTTTTGTGAACGAAACACTATCTGCATTTAATTATCTGAGAAACAAAATGTTGCCCAAGAGCAATGTGAATTGTGGAATAGCGTAAATGATTCTTTAGTTTAGAGTTAAAACAATGCATTGAAAATATTATTAATATATACAGTAAGTTTGAAATGAAAATTTTATGTACATGTTTGCAAGTTAAACGTTTCGTCATTTTAAAGCTTTTCCGCCTGTATTCAGGGATATTGTAAGACCGAAATACATACGTATTATTTTAATTTCAAAGTTCATTAAAAAGTACGCCGAGCACTATTGACAGATGTTAATAAATACAAAGTAATCATTTCATTTCAAAACACAAATGTTTAATATGGAGTCATCCAAACGAACAAATATACTATCAACTCAGAAATGTAAATTTCTTTTTGAATGTCCAGATATTTGTTTCGAAAATAAAATGTACTTCAAACAGAAAGAAATCATGTACTAGCACATGAAACGTAATTATTTTCATTTAATTAGCTAAGTTATATTTCATTTCTTCGTTTGCAAGTTTAAGCAAAAAAATATATGCACCCAGAAGAAATTGAGGTACACTCACGAAACTTGGCAGGCATGTAGTGTATAAGGAGATAAGAAGATGATTAAAAATTCAGAATAAAACATAATTTTATTAAGCAGTTACAGCATGCAAAAGGTTACAAATCAGTAAGTAGTAATGCCACCTCTGTCAGCTATACAAGCCGAAACACGACGTGGCATCGAATCAATTAGGTCACTTATGACCCCCTGCGAAAGATCATGCCATAATCTTTGCAACTGTGTTGTTAATTCCCCTGTATCCCGGGATGACTGCAGTTGCCTTCCCAACACGTCCAGACATGCTTTATTGGCGAAAGGTCTGGTGACCTGTCAGGCCATGGGAGTACGTCATATCCCTGAAGACAATGTTAAGAGAGACGCGTAGTATGTGGACGAGCATTGTCCTGCTGAAAAATGGCATCTGGGCGACTTGATAGCATGGGCAGAACAATCGGCGTTAAAATGCTGTCCATGTATCTGCGAGCTGTCAAAGTATCTTGGAGAACAACTAGAGGTGATCGTGTGTCCCAAGAAATCGCTCCCCACACTATCACACCTTATGAAATGGCTGTATGCCACTCGAAAACTAATTCCGGATCGGAGCGCTGGCCGGTGCGCCTCCACACACGTGTACGGTGATCATCAGCACTGAGACTGAATCGGGGTTCATCGCTGAAGGTCACACGCCTCCAGTCTGTTACACTCCAAGCTGTCCGTGGGTGGCAAATATCCACTAGACACTGCCTGTGATGTGGGGTCAGTGCCAAGCGTCTTAATAGACGTTGGCACCTTAAGCAAACTTCGGCCAGTCGTCTCCCTTGATACCACCGGATGCCTGGAAGGAGGTAAGTGGTGTTGAATCAATGCTAGCGACGTTGTCGGTGCTGACGTGGCCGCTCTTCTGATTGCGCGATCCTCGCGTTCATTTGTGCTCCTGGGACGCCCTGACCCTCCGCGACGGTACTCTCCCTTCCGTGATCCACTGTGGCCAACACCGAGCAACTACCATATCACTCCGACCTATGTGGCGGCTGATACTCCTGTTTGACCAACCTGCTTCTCTGAGGCCTATCATACAGCCCCTATCAAACTCCGTCAGCGGTTCGTGCTGCCGCCGGTTACGTTTTAGAGGCATCTTAAGTCACAATACAGTCTACCGAAGTCAACAGATTCGATTGAATGGCCTTACGGCACAAGTGTACTCATGAGGGCCGTGGTAGCCCGATCGGTAGAGTGCCGTAGAGATTCGGGACCGGAGGGTCCTGAGTTCGAACTTCGATGGTCGAAGACCCACCGTCGTCATTAAAGGGGACTGGGCGACGTTAAATATGCTCGTGGTCTCAATGTCCTCCAAGTGAAACGATACCTCTGGGGGTGCTAGCACCAGGTAGCTATTAGCTCCTGGACTAGTTCAAAATTCTCATTAACTGTTCGATCCGATGATGGTGCTGCCATCTATAGGTATATAAAATAATGGAGGCAAGGCACTTAGTATGCAGTCCTCGAGAAAAATACAGTTGTAGTCAGTTGTGACTCTGAATAGGAATAGGAAGTGTACTCATGCTTTTAAACTCTCCCACCTGTGCAACTCACATGCTCATAGCGCGCTTAGCCTTGTTTCATTGGCGCTGAAATTTTAATCATTTGCATATCGGCTACCAAACTGCATTTGTGCCGAGTTTCATGATTGTGGCTCTAATTCTTCTAGGTGCATATATTTTTTTGCGACAGAGTGTATTTATCTAAATAAACTTTTTTTCTAAACATTTATGTTGCTTCAGTTGTGAAACATGACTTTCCGAAAATTTTGTGCTCTCCACAACATGTAACTTGTTTCCAATTTAAAAAAAAATGCATTTTTTGAAACGTACTAAAAAGGTAATCCAAAATACTAATATCTTATATGTGACAAAATGCTTTATACAGTTATTGCCAAGTACGGTATATGTGAGATAATAGGGTAAAAAGATAACGATGGTTAAATTAAACTATATTTATCCCTAGTGCAGACTTTCCGTTAACAAATAGAACATATACATTAATTTAAAGATAAAACTACAAAATCTTCTACGGTCTATGAAATATTGAGTTTTCAACGATATATATTGTTCATTGTTGTTTTATTTCTTTTTTAAAATTATATTTTTCCATAAACGATTTGATAAGAATTTAACTTGATTTAGTTAAAGCACTAGTTTTTAGAAAACTGCGTGTGTTTACACAAAATATATGAATTTTTTCATAAAAATGAAATGCACTTTGAGTTAAATACATTTTAAAATATCTTCCAAGATACGAGTGTTTTGTATCTTTAATGAAATGATGTGTATATTATGTGTCACCAATGTGGTTTATCCTTCAGATGTTATGTTAAAAAGATAGCGATGGCTTAAATAATGCTATTTTACTGACAACACAAATTTTATGTAAACAGACGGAGTAATTCCATTAGTTTAACGGAGATAAAATTTTCTTCAGTGGGTTAACAAATATTGTATTTTCATTATTATGGAAAGAAAATTGACATTTCATGTAAAAGTCACTTTTCATTTTTGTTTTGTCAAAGTATGGTGTTACTCTTTTACGATATATTATCCAACAAAGTTAACTATACTAAGCAATTAACTAATCTAGAACTCAAATCAGGATTTTGTGTACTTTTCATTTAGAGAAAGGTTTTGAAGGGCTTTTGAAATTTAAAACCTTTCTACTCTAAAAGTAATGGAATTATCTAATCACTATACCATGTATAAGCCTTGGGTTATTTGAACAGACATAATTTAACATTTTTGAAATGTGCCGCCTGTTCATTCATATATGTTAGCTAAATATCTATTCCAAAGTTTTAAAATGTTGCAAGCTTTTTTACTTAGTTTTAAAAGAAAAATATTTCGTTAGTCCATTATTTTCTTATGGGCATACTAAATTTTTTTAAGCTAGTTAATTGCTTATTTTTCTAATTGCGCACAATATACCACTCAAAAATATTCGTTCATTTTCTTATCCAAGAATATAGAGGGACAATAATAACATAGTGGTGTTAAACCTAAGTTTCCTAGTTTTATTTTATAGATATATTTTATTTATTTTCGAATAAAATTATTGTTATTGAATAAAAAGCTTTTATTCCTGTTTTTTAATTTTGCTACTCAAAGTGTCTTTGTCACGGAGTCAAATGGAGTTGATAGAGCCTATATTTAAAACAGTGTTAAAAAATAATAATAAAAAACAAACAAACTCCTAAACGTTACTGTAGAACGTCTCGGGATTCCACAGGTTTTCACCCATTTCCTTGTAAAATCAAGTAGTTTTCCAAAGAAAGTTTTCTGAATCGTTTCAAATTGCTCGAATGAAGACTTTTCACTGTTCGGAGAATATTTTTAGCTACTAGTAAAATATTGACTTAGCGTGTTTAATAACTGCATCGACTTTAGTTCGGTTACGGGTCGTCCTGGTTGACCAAGCTCACAATGAGGGCGAATAAGTCACAAAATAGCTGTAGAATTGCAGGCAAGGGATATTCTTGTCTTTTAATTGCAATTCTCTCTTAGCTTTGGTCAGGGTTGAACTTTGCCGCTTCTGGAGCGCTCTCGGTGGATCAGGAAGATTCCGATCAATTACATTAACCCAACCTAATTTTCTTGAAGGTTCCTGCGAATTGACTGGCTTTAACAGAAGTTTTTCTCAATTTTTCATATCGTCAGAAAATTTCAAGCATCCTTTCAGAGAGGTTTGGAACGCTTGACCAAACCTTTCGTAAAGTTTGGTCGAACGACAAGTTTGGGCAAAGGAACGTTTGACTTTTCGCGGAAAACGTTCCTATTTTTCGCAATATATGTTACTGACAGAAATTGGGCACACTAGCTGCCGATTATTTTCCAGAAACGCTTCTGAACTGTTTTTACGGTCATGATCTAATGAAATGTTTTGCGTAATAATATCAGAAATCTTGTAGCCCTAATGTGATTTTGAAAAAAACTAGCTTATGTTCATTAAATACCGTCAGCTTGATTTGTGCAAATTTTAGTACGTTTGTGATGTAGCCAACATTTCCCTCAATAACTGATTTTTTCCTGTTTTCCGCTAACAAAAGTTATTGTGCCTTGAGTACTTAAATTTTTTTCAACTAAAATTACGTACTTAAATTAAGTACTTATTATTTTTTTTAAATAAAATAAATAAGTCATTGTATTATTTCCTTATAGATGTAAGTGAAGCTAGAAGTATTAAAAGAAATGTATCGAAATTACCAAATTTAGTTTTTTCTGCTTTGACACTCAATCGGTAGTGAAAACCGTTTTACAGACTTCATTTGTTTATTTTGGGTTGCTTATTTATTAGGGAATCCGTGTTTAAGGGGAATTCCTAGCGTATATTGCGTATTAAAAAGCAATTCCTCGCAACGAAATTGGTTTCATAATTGAGCATTTAATTATTTAATTAATTAAATTGCTTAGGAATCATAAAAACAGTATTCCAGATCTGATTTTTAGTTTTAGTGGGCTACACTGTAAAAACGATTCAGAAACGTTCCTGGAAAATAATGGGCAGCTGATGTGCGCAATTTCTTCCAGTAACGTTTCTTACAAAAACCAGGAACGTTTTCCGCTAAATATCAGTAACCTAACTGAAATTATCCTTGAAGCTTCCTAAAATATTCAGAACTCTTCCCGTTTAAAGCCAGTCGTATCTCGGGAATCTTACACTAAATTTGGCGGGTATGCTATAAAAGTTTTTGCACCGTACTGCGTTTCGAGGAGATCTTCAAAAGCAGTCATGCAAACATGGAAAAGCTAAGACAGAATTGCAAGTAAGTATCAAGAATTTTACTTGCCTACAATTCATGCAAAGCTACGTAGTCCATTGACTTATTTGTACCCTTAAGGACGCCTTATCAGTCTGGACGGGCCGCAATCAAGCTAAATAAGATACACTTTATAAATACGCTCACTTAATCTTTAAACTGGGAGCTAAAAATATTTTTTATAACAGTGAGAAGTCTGCATTCGAGCGACTTGTAGCAACTCAGGAAACTTTTTGACAAGGATACTTGATTTTTCCAAGAAGTGGATAAAAACCATAGAAATCCCAAAACGTTACACGGAAATACTCAGTAACGTTTTGGAATTTCTTTACTGCGTACGGGTTAGGGTAACGGCACCAGGAGCAGACGAGGGTCCAGTAACAAACAGTCGTAAGTTTGTATTTAAATAATAAGAATTTTAGGTTGGTAAAACTGTTGTTGCTGCGACCCATGAATAAGGCGCTGCCATCTTGTGTTATCAGAGTGAATTTTATGAGCCTTTGGTATTTACGAAGCAGTGGTGGAAGGTTATGAGCAGCTACCACAAGGTCTGCCGGTGTTTTGTGTTCATTTTAATTTAATAAGTCTTCAGATCTAAAATAAAGAACTTTTGGCGCATTTTGATGACAAAAGGGGAATTTTATCCATTACTCATCCTTTCCTCATCCTATCTGTTGCTGGTATCATCAGATTTGTCGGTGTCTGTTGTAGGGGGTCGGACCTTTTTTCGCAGTTCCGCAAATGAAAACAGAAATAACTAGTTCAAAGGATCCAGAAGCAGCCAAACGTTAGACGAGATGTAGTTGCATAAGAGAAAAATAGTTTAAAACTTCTAAATACATTAAAAGGCTCAGAAAATTGAGTTAACCGGATAGATATGTCTTAAGCATGTCTGTTACTGGTGCCTTTACATAGGACATTATGCAACCTTGCAATCGTAGATGAAGCCAATCTCAAAGTGAAAAATTTCGCATCTAAGTCCCTTTTCCAAATCCCGTATGACAGATTTAAATACATGTCTACATTTTTCCTACAAACTTTTAAAATTTTTAGTGATAATATCGTCACCTCAGAGCATCAGTTAGACATTTAATCTCAGGAATAAAACTAAAGTATCCTACTGTTGCTCTGAGGGTACGATATGTGCACTTCATTCATTACATAAAAAAATAAAGTTGCACTTTTCTAGAACAACGCTGTTATTTTAATCGAAAGAAATCAGGCAATACACTCAAGAAAATTCTAGGAAAAACTTATGTACTTTTAACCATTTTTAAGACGCTTTATTTTAAGTTAAACGCTTTTAAACCACAATTTTGCCCCACCTTTCAAAGGAAATTGAACAGCTATTTCCCTCCTTTTTCAAAACTTCCCCTTTCGCAATAATTTTAAAGCTTTTAACTTGCATAAATTTATTATTTGTGTAATTATAGATCTTAACAAATTAGCAACTGTGTGGCCCCTCAATATGTCTCTCTGAAGAGTAAGAAAAAACAACAACTTAATGGTATTTAAAATATTCACAGAAGTTTTGCATTTTTCGTGTTCCCTAACTACTTTAGATAAATTTAGCATATAATGGTGAATTGTTTCAGTAAGTCTCTCTTACAGGAATAAATTATCATACGCTGCTTTAAATATTCGACGAGCTATTTGCAGCTATAAGCACTTTGGAACTTTTGCATAATGTAAAGTGAAATTTTATATGCATGGTAGCCTTTATTTGAATCAGATCTTAAGTAGTGTAAGCACTAAGCCAAGAAAATTGAACTATACTGCTTTGAAGTGCAAAGACGTCATTCGAGTTTAATTGATTTTCTATGTCAGCAGAATATGTATTATGATGAAAGATGAAGCAATATTAGAAATTTCTTCATTTTTTACGATGTAAAATAGTTCCAGATGAAGAACATGTTGAACGAGATTAATAACCAACGTTTTAAAAGTAGGATAAACAAAAGACTGACATAAATCTAAAAATATTTTCACTTTTCACAATGTAAAAAAATTCCGAAACGTTACTCGTAATTTCGGAGAAACGTTTCGGGATTTCAGAGCTTTTCACCTATTTCCACGCAAAATTCAGTATCTTCGCAAAAAGTTTCCTAAATTGCTAAAAGATGCACGAATGCAGACTTTTCACTGGTGTGAATAATGTTTTTTGCTACCAGTTTAAAGGTTGACTGAGCGTGTTTATTAAGTGTAAGGCTTTAGATTAATTACGGCCGGTGTGGATTGACTAAGTTCCCAAAGGAAGCAAATAAGTCGCTGGATAGCTGTAGCATTGCAGGCAAAGAGTATGTTTGGCTTTTGCTTGCAATTATTCGCATAAATTTGACTATGGTTGCGCCAATACTTCTGGAGCCTTCTTGATAAACCAGGACGGGTCTAATCAAATACACTGGTGTGCAAAAATTAACGACGAGACGGTTTTTTTCAATATAACTTTGTACAAACGCTTTCCAAATGAACACATTTAATACCGTAAGATCCCCAATACGTAAGGACATGTGTAATGTAAGCAACATTTACTAAAAGAGAAATCAGAGGGATAAAAAGAAGTTTTATTGAAAAGTAGCATGGAGCGCAATGCGACTGAAGGCCGAAACATTCCTGTGATGGGTGTCCAGCAAGAAACATCCGGTCTTTAGTAGGGGATATGATCTCCCCCGACTGCTAGGCAGGCTTCACAGCGTCTGCCTATGCTGAGAATGAGGGTGTCAATGAGTTGTTGAGGCATTGTTGCCCATTCGTCTTGCAGCGCCAATCGAGGTTCCTGAATCGTTACTGGTGGTAAGGTACGAGCTCCCAAGCGTCTGCCTAGAAAATCCCATACATGCTCGATGGGATTGAGATCCGGAGATCGTGCCGGCCAATCCATACGTTCAATATCCTCTCTCTCTAAGAGCTGTTCGGCAGCTACTGTGCGATGACATGGTGCATTGTCGTGCATGAAAAGGAACTGCGGACCCATAGCGCCTCTAAAAAGATGCAAATATGGAAGAAGAATCTCTTTACAATAACGGGTCCTGTTGATTGAACCTGCGTCGAAGATGTGAAAGTCTGTACGACTGCATAGCATGATGCCTCCCCAAACGAGAACACCGCGACCTCCATACCTGTCTCTTTCAATGATGTTCGAGGGATGATTGCGGCTTCCCCGCTCTCTCCAGATGAGTATGCGATGAGAATCGCTACTCAGACTGAATCTGCTCTCATCTGTAAAGAGTACTCGTCCCCATTCATTGTCTCTCCAATTCCGGTGTTCCCGGCACCACAGAGAACGCCTTCTCCGATGGGCAGGCGTTAGAAGTACACACCGTATAGGGCGTCGTGCAAACAGACCACCACCGTGCAATCTTCTGACCACGGTAAAACGCGATATCGGTCGTCCAGTCGCCTGTGTCGTGTGTCTAGCGATTTCTCTCGCTGTCTGCCGCCTGTATCTTCTGGCCTGTAAGACAATATACCGGTCATCTGCGGGTGTGGTTCCTCGTGGACGACCACTACTGAACCCCCGGATAGCTGTTCCTGTCGTTTGAAATTGTCTCCAAAGTCGTGAAACGATGCTGTGAGCAATTCCGAACTCTGCAGCCACACTTGTCACACTGCGGCCTTCCTCCAACTTCCCAATGATTCGACCTCGGGTAAAAGCATCCAGATGTCGTCTAACAGATTGATTATTCGCCATTTCTTGCTGAGGCAGCAACTCGGTGTGATTTTAACTGCTATACGGCGTGCAATCTCTTTGCCAGAAATACTGATCTTACACCGACAACATGCTTTATACTACTCAGACACTCCCCCATTACGTCTGCCTGCATATCTGCTCATATGCTACCGTACATCACCTTATTTAATCTCCTGATTGGTCTTTCTGTCTGCTCTGCCTCTTCGTTCAGCTGATATGCTAATTTTTCGACTTCGTCCTTAATTTTTGCACACCATTGTACATTAAACCTATTCAATTATTGTAGAAGGTTCACGATTGGCTTTAACAGGGGATATTTCCCAGTATTTCACGAAGGTTACTGACTTTTTTTGGAAAACGTTAATGGTTTTTGTAAGATATGTTACTGGTTGAAATTGGGCACATCAGCTGCCTATTATTTTCAAGGAACTTTTCTGAATCATTTTTACAGTGCAACCTGCGTAAAACGAATAAGTTCTACAAAACTTCTAGCAAAAGTAAAACCAAATTGCGGAGTTGAAGGTAATTGACGATCAATCACATGGTAAAAGAAATTCAGGGGTTAAATTGGAAAAAAAAGAAAGAAAAAGGAAAAAAAAGTACAAGAAAAAGAAATTAATTAACACACAACATTGTAGTATCATGAATTGATATTTAACAAATTTTTATGAACATTGTCCATTACGTTGGTAAAAATCAGTATCATGTTACCGAACTAATGCATTTATGTATCTATCTACTTACTTACATGTGGAGAGTATTACTTTTCTTCATAACCAAATGATTAAACTTTTTTATTTCCATAATATTTGTTATAATATTTAAGATAGCTGTGAAATCGCTCTGAGATATTCTAAAAAAATTTTATCCTTTGAATGTTTAGATTAGGCGGAAAATAGAAGCTATTTTATAGGAAAAACAAAAACCCATGAACATTTGAAATGTGTAAATACTAAAAGTATAGTCGTACTAAGTTTCTTAACGTACAATAAGTTAAAAAGCAAGAAAATGAATCAAAAATGAAAGAAAGAGAGAGAGAGAGAGATGAATTAAAGCATTAAAAAACTAGGACGTAAAATTCTTCTCAAGAGACTTCCAATGCATTATGTCTACATATTTTTTAAACCACTTTCGTCTAATAAATAGAGAGACGGAGAGAAATATAAAGTATTTTACTCTATATTTATTTTTTCTTGCAATTTCTTTTGTTATAATACAAAATTCTTCCGAAATTCTTTTCCGCAATTAAAGATCTAAAGTATGGAAAAAAATGGCTTTTTTGCTTCAAGGAAAATAGAAATATGTAGGCGTTCTAATGCTACTGAAAATAGTTCTAACTAGTCGATCCATGCGGAACTCCGCACTGTGCTTCCAATCGTTTCATGTGGCATTTCGCTCTCTAAAAATTTCAAAGAAAGAACATTATGAAGAAGAATCGAAAAAAGTTAACCAATTAAAGTAAACGGGAAAAAGTAAACGCAAAAAAGAAGGCATGTAATTTGAAGACATCAGCAACAAAGCCTCATTAAATCCAACGTTGTGATAATGTGATCATCGCTCACCTTTAAAAATTATATTATGTATTTTCTCTGCAAATATAAATGTTATTAAAAAAGTGACTGAGTGACTCGTGAAAAAGCATTATCAGTGCATGTGAAAAAAACGGGATGTGGCAAATACAGTTCTGAATATGTGAGCATCTGACGGTAAAGAAACAATTATTAAAGGGATATTTATTGGCACGGATTTGAACTGGCGCCATTCTGATTGACAGCACGACACTCCAACCAACCGAACAGTCGTGTCTTCGTTTCCGAATGCTATTCATTGAAGCAACGTGTAATAAAAAAAGCGAAAAAAAGCTTCGTTATCGAATTAAAATACAGAAAAAGGGCTTTTTGCAAAAAAAAAAAAAAAAAAAAGACTACGCGTCTATGTTTTGTCATTAGCCAGCATGATACGCTGTATAATTATTCGTAAAACACGGAATTTGATTGAGAAATGAGGAAGATCTCGCGTAGCAATTGAAACTAACATTCTAGAGAAATAATAAATTAGATTGAAAATAAGTGTTTCTATTTTTGAAAATTGATACAATTTCGCATAGCAGGCTGCTTTTACCGTTACGGCTTGAATGCCAGCACATGTCTTTCTTTTAATCGAACATATAAAAGTCAAAACAAAAACCACTTGAACTGAGTGCACTTTTTAAGTGTAATTTTTCGAACGTAGACAAAATACACCCTCTCCCCCTCCCCACAAAGAAGCAGAGGAGTGGAAAATGATTTCTTACTAATGAAGTTGATAATAATTTCAATGTTTTACATCGTATTCGAATAAATAGTTAACGGTTTACTGGGTGAAACTCGAAAATTGAATTTGGCGTAGTATTTTTATTATTTATACAAAGCATCGTATACTGCTATGAAAGAAATATACCTTTCAGCATACAATGAAAAAGTTTTTCTGCACAAAAAGGAATCCCTTAAGAACTGAATTTTTAAATCTAGTACTTCTTTGATGCTTACATTATGCTTAGTGGTCGCACGGAGTCAAAGCTTAAAAAAGAAAAAAAAAGAAAGAAAGAAAGAATACCCTTTGATTAATAGTCAACTAATTTGAATAATTAGTGCATCCTGCATAAAATAGTCGAAACGCCAAGTAGCATTCCCGTCGTATTTATTTTATTTATTTAGTTGTGTTATCTGTTGTATGTTTTGGGTACATGTAATGCGTAATATTAATCTAAATTAGCTATAATGTCGGACAGCAAGGCAAGCCCAATGTTCAGGTATTTTATAGCTGAACGCTCTACCAAAAAGTCCAGTGCTTTAAAGCTTTTTTTTTAAAAAAGGAAAACAGGTTAATGTAATTTTTTTTTCGCTAAAAGCAACGCAAAAAATGGAAAATTGTGTTAAAATTTTGCTTAAAAAAATTCGCTTAAGAGCTACAGGCTGCACCAAGGTTTTGCAACAACAAGGGGCATTTCCGTAAGACCGTAAGTCTATTTTTCATCATTAGCCTGCCCGATAAGCTTTAAAATGAGGGGGGGGGGATTTCTTCCAGAAATAAGAAAGATCTCTCATACAGACACAAAAATTTTTGAAAATTTATACAAATTCTTATCGCAGGCTGCTTGAACCGTTATGGCTTAGATGTGCACGTGTTCATCATTTAACCAAACGGTTAAAATACAAAATCAGTTGAACTAAGTTCATTTTTTAGGCGTAGCTTTTCGAATGTAGTATAAATGTGACTATTTGTTTTTTTGCCGAAAGAAGGGAAAAAAAAAGATATTTTACCCTTAAATTTGTTAGTAATTTTAATGTTTTACTTCTTTTTCTAATAAATATTCATAGTTTAACTAAATGAAAGCGTAATTTCAGTTTGTGGTAGAAATGTTTTTATTTGTATAAAGGGTCAAAAACTGTCATTCGAAGAATCTACATTTCAGCAAACGATTTTTTTTCCTAACAAAAAACTATTTCATTATAATCAAAAACCTTAAAACAAGATACTTATATTTTTGCTTACATTATGCTTTAGTTTTCTGACCGGAGCCGAAGCTCTTAAAAAAAAAAAAAATAAATAAATAAAAAATAAAATTTCACACTTACGAATCGATAAAGCTACATGTTGCATCAAGTTTTCGTAACAGCAAGGAGCGTATCAATCTCATTTATATTTTGCACGATTTATCGTTTTTATGTTTTCATGAAATGCGTGATATTTGTCTGACCTTTTGATGCAAACACTGTAAAAAAATTCCGAAACATTACTGGGTATTTCCGTGTAACGTTTCGGGAATTTAATGGTTTTTATCCACTTCCTGGAAAAATCAAGTATCATTGTCAAAAAGTTTTCTGAATTGCTACAAGTTGTCCGAATGCAGACTTTTCACTGTTGTGAAAAATATTTTTAGCTCCCAGTTTAAATATTAACTGAACGTATTTATAAAAAGAGTTGTCTTCAAACCAATTGCGGCCCGTCCATGCTAAATAAGTTCCCAACGGGAACAAATAAGTATGGACTACACAGCTTTGCAATAATTGCAGGTGAGTAAAATTACCGCTACTTATTTGCAATTTTGGCTTAGCTTTGGCCATATTTGCAGTAATGCTCTTGGAACTTCCTTGATGAATCGGGAAGATGCCAAGCTGTTATATTATACTTTCTAAAGGTTTACTCTAATTTTCCAAAGACGCGACTGGCAATTAACGGGACGTTTTCTGATTTTTTCAGGAAGATTCCAGGATAATATCAGGAAGGTTACTGAATTTCAGCGGAAAACGTTTCTGGAACTTGCAAGATATGTTACTGGCAGAAATTGGGCACACCAACTGCCCATTATTTTCCATTAACGTTTCCGAATCGTTTTTACAGTGAATCGTCCGGGCGGGGCCCGAACACCCGTTCTTCTGGTTACCACCCGAACACTCTGCTGATCGAACTATTCAGCTCTGCCGATCGCCATGCAAGTTAAACTTATAAATTTTACCAAAACCTCAGTCCGGTGTTTTAAAACAGGCTTATTTTGATAGAAAAAGCAATTTTTAGACCGTGGTTCTATTTTTCGTCATTAGCCTGCACATTAAGCTTTAAAATGAGATATAAATCAAATAAATCGATCAAGAATTGAGGAAGATCTCGCGTAGGAACGAAAAACAGGATACAGAATTAATATATAAGGATGCTGAAACAATATTTAGGTATTTCATAAAGCTGCGGTTTAAATAACTTTTATTCTTTAAACGAGAAGACAATGGATTAAAGTAACACAATATCTCAGTTTTTTACACTCACAAATTCTAGTGTTAAATGCAGTCATTTATACGGATTTAAAGTAATAAGATCATAGTGTTGGAAAAAGCCCATAATACTTACGAAAGTAGTACACACATATTAAAACAACAACGACCACATACGGTTGTTGCATTTCAAAATGTTACCCGGCCTCAGGTTAATGTTAGTTAAACGAATGATTCGCGTGGCAGTTAATTAACTACATTATTTTTTTTAAAGATGTTTATAACGGTAAGTTGACATGAAACGTTTGAAATCAAAATTCACCTGCAAAAGCAATCGCTTTCAATATTTGTGGTTGACGTGGGACACTAATTGAGGTATGAGACTTTTCCCCATTGTTTTAACTTTTCTGATATAGAAAGTAGGTAAGAGTGGGGCGTGTTGGAACATTTGACTTGTCAGTTGTTTTTTAAAGGCAGGTAATTCTGGTTATATATGAAAAATAATATTTATTAGGGGTGTTCAAATAATGAGGGACCAAACGATACTGTAGGTCTGAACGAATACCTACGCTGTAAGAAAATTCCAAATTTTTACTGAGTATTTCTTTGTAACGTTTCAGGATTTGAATGGTTTTTATCCGCTTTCTTGAAAAATCAAGTATCATTGTCAAAAAGTTTCCGGAATTGCTACAAGTAGCACGAATGCAGACTTCTCACTGTTGAGAAAAATATTTTTAGCTCCCAGTTTAAAGATGAACTTAGCGTCTTTACATAGTCTATCGACTTCGGATGGAATATGGCCCGTCCAGACTGATTAAGTTCCAAAAGGGAGCAAATAAGTCTATGGTCTGCGTAGATTTGCAGGCGAGTAAAATTCTTGATACATGCTCGCAATTCTGTCTTAGCTTTGACCATGTTTGCATTACTGATATTGAAACTTTCTTGATAAATCAGGAAGTTGCCAAGCGTTACATAACATACATTGCGTACCTATGTTTACTCTAAAGCTCCAGAGATAACTCTGACTTTAAAGGGGAAGATTTCGGAATTTTTCGGGGGGGGGGGGGCTTCCAGGATAATTTCAGAAGGGTTACTGAAGTTTAGCGGAAAACGTTAATGGTTATTGCAAGGCATGTTACTGGCAGAAATTGGGCACATCAGCTGCTCATTATTTCCCAGGAACGTTTCTGAATCGTTTTCACCGTGTAATTCAAAGTATACACCATATGCCTGAGCAACACGATCCCACTGATTAACTAACAGCAGGATTACTTGTTCCCAGAATTTCTCTGGCCCTGACCAGGCCCAGTCTTCCACAGTATCCTTGAGCTCACTCTCCAAGCAAAAGCACTTTCCTTTCAAATGCTTTTCGAAGGATCGAACGTTTGGAGATTGCAGGGTGACATGTCCGGGCTGTAGGGTGGATGGTCAAGCTACTCCCACTTGAACTTTGCCTATGCCGCCTGATGACCGTGGAGACGTGTAGACGTGCGTCATCGCGGAGCAAAACGACTCTTCGTGAGCAACCCTGGTCTTTTGCTCTTGATGAACCTGTGTCGGCTTTGAACTGTCTTGCAGTACACATAGGTGTTAATGATTCTTCTGTGCTCAGGAATTCAACAAGCAACGAACCTTGTACGTCGAAAAAGACGGTCCATTGGACGACGATCTTTGAAAGAGCCTCTGATCTCTACTGCACATGCAAGCCACCGCGCATGCTCCGATCGACGCTAGATACTCCAATCACATATCTAGTTGTCTCGTTAAGTTCTCCCATAGCGGCATAGTCAAATATGCTAATGGTTACGTTGTTGTGACTTTTGGCACAGTCATAGAAAAAAACTCCTAATTATTCGGCTATTATATGTGCTAGGGAAAACAAAGGTGTCATTAAACGTGGATTAAAGTCTTCTTTAAATTTACTTAAATTTCATTTTGATAAGAGATCACATTTAAAAGTAAATGGATCATAAACTCTGAATTTTCAAATAGGGACCCCTATATTTTACTACCTAATTATGATCCTGAGACTAAACGCAGTTAGGAGGGTACAAAAGTTTATCGCATTCCGACAAGTAAAACAAAAGATATTAGCAAAAAACAATTCCAGGACCACCGCCGCAAAATGGGGTGAAAACGCCGAAAAGCGCATATAATTTTTTTTTCCTATATTAAACCGATTGAGGATTAATTATTTGCAAAAGCCTACCTCTTTGGCAATCAGAACTGGAATTTTAGAGAATTTCGTCCGCTACAAAGCTGAAGGGAGCCTTTAGAAAGTTGAAGAACCATGAGTGCGAGAATTTACAAAAAATGCTTTTAAGCGGTCTATAATTTTTTTTCTTATTAAAGGCAGGTATATTTAATTTTTCTCATGTCCAACGATAGTAATAGGACGAAAAAAAAAAGAGCAATCGAATTCTCAAATCGAAAATCGGTTTTGATCAGCACAGAAATTTTGCGAATTCAAGGTTATAATTTTCAAAACACTCTACAAAAAATGTCCTCTTATGTCCTCTTAGAAATTAATATTAATAAGTCATAAATGGTCTGTAGAAAGACCATGAAAAGGAATAAGCTGCGTAAACCTGCGAACTTTGGAACCTGAGCCCAAACAAATCGAGAAAACTCCATTATAACATGTCTGTCAATACAAACAAGCGAGAGAAGTTTAAAAACATTTTAAAGCGCTTTTTGGCATTTTTGCCCCACTGTGTGCCGTATTGAAAATGGTTCTTTTTATGTCAAAGCTTACCGATCAATGAAAACCACACTATAAAAACGATTCAGAAACGTTCCTGGAAAATAATGGGCAGCTGATGTGCCCAATTTCTGCCAGTAACATATCTTGCAAAATCCAGGAATATTCTCCGCTAAATTTCAGTAGACTTCCTGAAATTATCCTGGAAGCTTCCTGAAAAATTCAGAAATCTTCCCATTAGAAGGCAGTCGTGTCTCTGAAACTTAAGAGTAAACTTAGCCTACGAATAGTTTAATATCTCGGCACCTTCCTGAATTATTCATAAAGTTCCAAAAGCAGTACTGCAAACATGGTCAAAGCTATGACAGAATTGCAAGTAATTATCAGGAAGTTTTCTCGCCTGCAATACTGGCAGAGCAATATTGTCCATACTTAATCACTCCCTTTTAAAGCTTAATCAGCATGGACGGGCCGCTACCGCGGCAGAAGCCGATCCACTTTAGAAATACTCTCAGATAATGTTTAAACTGGGAGCTAAAAATAGTTTTCACAACTGTGAGAAGTCTGCATTTTTGCAACTTGTAGCCATTCAGGAATCTTTTTGACGACGATACTTGATTTTTCCAGGAAGTGGAGAAAAACCATTCAAATCCCGAAACATTACATGGAAATACTCAGTAACTTTTCGGAATTTTTTTACAGTGCAGTGTACTAAAGATTAATTTTGTTTTTTAAAGGAACTGACTGAAACTCTCGCTATAATACATTTACTAACTTTAAGTAATTAATTGATATTTTTTGGATTTGTTATTTTTTTTTAAACTCAGTTTGACCGAAAAGAATGCAATGGTTATAGATTAAAAAAAAAAAAAAAAAAAACTCAATATTTTAGCAATTTTCTTAAGAATTGGTTGGGAATATAATTACTTCTACGCACTAGAGCCGCCTGACAATACCTACTGGAGGGGGTTCAAAAACTCCTTGCATGTACATGAACTACTGTCTTAGGATCATCTATAATGGATATACCAAGGCTTTTGGAGGAGCTTTTTTAAAAATACGGTAAAAATTCAGCTCTTTATGTAAGAAACGGTAATGTATATAGTTAAAAATGGTTTAATATAGTTAAAAAGGTATTTAAAAATATCTAAAAAGATTGGGTATATTAATAAAAAATCATATACACAACATTTTTTTACAACGCGAAATTTCGACTTATGCGAGGAGTCTTGGAACGCATCCCTCGTGTAAGTCGGGATCCGACTGTATACCATTTCCCTACGATTAGGACACGCCCCTTTGTGTGACATAAAAATAACTATTGTGCAACAGTGAAACATTATAAGTGATTACATTCTTTTGTTGACTAATTATCCTCTTTCTTCACATAGAAACCAACATCCACTGTTTCAGTATGAAATCATTATGCAGGTCCTGAAACGAAAGAAAAATTGATATTTTACCACATTATAAAAATTACGGAATATTTTGAGCTCAAATTTTAGATGTCTGTATTAAAATCTCTTTTAGATTGTTTTTCCATCGAAATTTAATATATTTCCAGAACATTTTTTTTTAAAATATCAATTTCGTAATTCATAAGAAAATCAAAATTACTTTATGAGAAAGTCAATGACGTTTCCATCGTTGAGTTATATCATACTTTGAAATAAAAAACAATATATACTGTACCCAAGGAAGTTTAGATATTATATGCAAAGGTAAAAAAAACCTTTTTGGCATTACGAGATGTGCGTTTTTCAATCAAATTGTGAAGTAAAGTGCTGGTAAAAAAAATTGCATCCGCCTCGCATTTTCACAACAATCGGCTTATGTGAGAAATTTTGGTTGACCGATTAAAGCTGAATGTATGTGAAATTCTGCAAAACTTATGTTAAAAATATTTAACAGCATTAATCCGATAATTGTTTACGTAGATCGGGGTTGTTTCCGGGCCAATGCAAACTGCTGACCCCGTGCTCATTTTTCCATTTCTGAACCTGCTTGTCAGTTTAGGGAAAAAAAATTACTTAACCCCATGTCAAATTAAGTCTAATGGCAGGATAAAGATTTTTAAATTGTTGCTTACCAGTTTGGCCCTATGACACGGAGCAGAATCATCGTGGACAATGATGTTTGAAACTGAAGTAAAGTGATCCCTGATAGTAGGAAGCAATTTCTCCTCCAAAATGCCAATATACACCTGAGCGTTTACTGTTCCTTGCACAAAGTGAATCCCACCAACTCCTTGATCAGAAATACATCCCCAAATCATCTGGGATACAGGATGCTTGATTGTGTGTTGAATGCAGTCAGGATGATTTTCCTCTCCTTTGCGGCGCGGGTGATGCAATTTTTTTTTACCACCACTGTAATGGCGTGCACAAATTAAACAAAATTTCAAAGTTAAATCATAATGCTGATTACAAATATGAATAAAAAATGGTGGTTCTCTTTGAACAATGTTAAGTTGATGCTTATTTTACTATAAGGACGATCCCTTAACAACATTATTTACAATTAGTTCAGAAAAAATATTCGCTCAAGCATTTCTCTTGTGTTAATAGCCTTTGAATACGAAATAATGTTTCGTTTTGTTTCTTTCTATGGCTGTTCCTTTTCATTTGAACATTGATAATATTTGATGTGTTTTAAGTGTAGCTATTAGCATCCATGTTGTTTTCATCAGTCTAGGACTTAAATCCTTTCGGGGAGATATATATTTATAATCGCAAGGAAATTTTCCATAATTCGTAGTATATATATATTTTTTTTCACATTTGAAAAAGAAATTAACCTGGTTTGTGTGTGTGTATGAAGTTTTAATTTTTTTGTATGAAAATCAGGCATTTAATTGATATTAGTCATTTACACTGATAAAATAACACGTAGGCCTAAAATAACACGTAAACTACAGTGTATATGGGTCCTGATTTTGTCGTCTAAGTCATAAGTTAGCAATTAACATGGAGGAACCACGATTTGATTGGGAGATAACATCCTGTTTATTTTCTGCACTATATTGATCGAAGGGGCATTAAGGAAATAACCATGATGGACAAAGCCTTAAAATATTAATGTAGATTAAACATTTTCATAACTTTTACCAATTAAAACTTTCGGGATATTTTATGAGCAGCATTAGTTAAAAATCGTGTACGCTAATATTTTATAAACAAAATAGTTAATACAGCTTCATGAAAATATATAAAAAGTAGAGAGAAGGGACGATACGGAATTCGAGCCTGAATTTAAACTTGAAACTTTTGTGAAACTAGTTTATTTGAGTAGGATAGTATGGATAGCGTCTTTTTATGTCAAAAGAAAAGAAAAGAATTTTTAATAAAAATGTATCACTTAGGGTAAAAATTTTTGTAAAAGGACTTAAAATTTTGGTAGAATGTTTCATTACAGTAGTCTTTTTTTAATAATATTGTTGGGACTTTTTCTAGAAATCTTTTATGATTAAAAACTTTTTTCTTTAAACTTCACTACGAATGGTTTTAAACGTATCTAAATATTTCCACCTGTTTTTTCACTTCTTAAATTACAAGCTTTGTTCATATCTTGCTAATGATTTATTTATTTATTCCTTTGAAATATCATTCAACTTCTGAAACGTTTCCAAAATTCTTTTGCTTACTTTAAATTGATTAATCAAAGTATTAGATGTCAATAAATAGATGAAAGTGTGCTGTTGCTTTTTTTTTGTTCTTGATTGCTCGACATAACTTTATACGCATTACGTAATGCATGATTATGAAGTGCATAATTTTTGTCACGTAAATAAATATGATAGTTTAAATGGCTACTAACGTCTTTCGCGAAATTTCCCAATTAAACAAATTTTGTAACAACTAAAATTATATTGTATACTAGCTTACTACCTGGCGTTGCCCGGGTGCTTTTTAATGCAACATATCTTTTGGACAATCAATTGAATGAATTATTTCCAAATGAGCGTAAAAAAATACATTCACAACGCTTTCTTGGCTCAAATCTTCAAATACTTTAAATAACACAGAAAATCAAGCATTTGCCGAAAAGGTAGCATCAACTTAAAGCAAAAAAGTGTGAGGAATATTGTTTGGGGTCTGTAGTGTCCACTGGTACGTTGTCTGAGGTTGAATCAGACGGCCGGTACGTAAATTGTCTTCATGGCAAAGACAAATGATTGTCTTTTGCACATCGTGTGGGACAACCTTTTACGTGATGCTTCGAAAGAAAAGCGTTGTGCCGCCTTTGTAGGTTTTGTTTTCCCCAATACATCAAAAAATGCAACAGTACTTATTACATGCATTTTATTCAGAAATAAATCATTGAATGTTTCCTTAGAAAGAGTCGTGAGCTTACCAAAAAATAAAAGTCAATCCCTACATCAGGCACAAATATATACAAAATAGTCTTCTTGGACACGGTTACAATATTTTCAGATTAATTTAAAATCATCCTCAATGTCCAAAAGCTAAACAAATAGTCCACCGTACAGAAAATAAATTCAGTCAGTGTTGTTAACAGACGATAACACTCCGTTTTACAGATTTTTTGCGGTGTTTTTAAGAATGAAGGTATCAAGTGATAGGTTATTTTGTATGTTTTCAGGCAAGCACATTTCGCAGAAAAAGTTTTCTTAGTATAAAAAAAACTTTACCAAATATGTCTGCTCGCTCTTGCCATGGTGATTTAGTGTCATGCCATAGAGTAAAATTGGATAAGTGTAACTTGCCTAAAAAGACGCACGTCGGCTACATTTTATTTTCTTATATTGACGTCAAATTTCTATTTTCGTAGGTAAAAATGACACTTAGGCAGTAATATTAATGTCGTGCAAAGATTTAAAATTTGTCAAGATTTAAGTTCTAGTTCAAGTTTTTAAGATGTAATACTTGCCGTAAATGTTATACATGATATTACACTGATGCAGTTAGAGAGAACATGTATTTAAGTTTGTTACTTTAGAGAGAGTATTCCTTAGAGAGCATCAAAATTTTAATTTAGATTGATACAATCGTCGTGAGAGGTGGCAATGGGTCCACTGACTACATTACAGTCATTATTTTAAGGTATGTAAAACATTAAAAATGGAAGTAGGTGGACGTGAAGTTATTGAACGAACTATTTCAAAACCGTCAATTAAACTGCGTGATAGTGAAAAAAGTAGGCGTGTTCATTTTGGTCATTATCCGTGTTAGATTTTGTTTTTTAATTATTTGTAGGCCGTGAAATTTTTTGAAAATTAAATGTCTTGTTTGTACTTACAACTGTATAATAGACAAATCTTTTGTTTACATTTTACAGCATCTTGTTGCATATTTTGTTCTTCTTATCCACAACTTAAAAGCAATCGAAATGTATTTCACGTTTCGAAACGTAGTTTAAAAATTAAAAACATAAATGATTCACAATTTTCTAATCCATAAATTTAATTCAAAACTTTCTCCTAAATATTGTTCTTAATCCCCCTCCCAGCAGCAAGAAGAATTACATTTGTAAGTGAAATCAACCTTGATCAAGTAACATAAAGCTATCTATATCGAAAATAGTTATATCTCACATACATTTACGGCACTTAATCGTCCAATGTGGTTACACGTGAGATACAAAGTGTTTCACCTTATCCCTATACTGTTTAAGAGAGTTTCAACTTATTTCACGATGAAGAAAAAACTTCATATTGTGGAGTAATATTTCATCATGCCTTTAAATAGTAATTTATGTGTGTCAAAAGTTGCATCATACCTGCTAACAGATATAAAACTATTGCTAGTCTGCGAAGATGCTTCATCAGATGTACTATTACTCGAGCATTAAGGTAATATAAAATTTCAAATGAAGACATTTGTTTATATAAAAAAACGTAACATTTTTTTGCAGTTTAAAATAATTGAAATATAAATTAATATTAATTTGCATTGTTTCCAAACTTAAAACTCCAACCCTTCCAAAGTGTATGAATTCCGCTGAATTATATTTCCGTGTGGTTTTTCGGGAGAAAAAGGTTTACAACCTTTAATTTTAGCACATATTGGCAATCCTAGTATGGTAGCTTATTTGCATGTAAGAAACGTCATGACCATCCCCCTCCCCCTTGAAAAACAAATTCCAGATGCGCTACTAAGCACAAATATGATTGTTTTGCATCTTATTTGCGAAATTAGTATTTTTTACGCTTGTTCTTTGTTAGAATTCAGCGATTCAACTTAGTTGAACCGAATCAGATAAAGATCCGACTTAAATCATGGAATAGTATAAAGAACATATGCAGATTGGTTTTAAGCACCATCCAACATTAAATTGTTGAAGCTTGTACATGGATAATGAATGAATTATTGATACCGAGCTGGTTTTGATATTTTCTGGGCTGTTCATGTTTGAAATACTAATCTATAATTTCGTTCTACCATTACTGCAACGGAAATACCAAAAGAAAGCATATAAAGTAAGTAGAACCGTCGAAGACCGCAATGCATTCCTGCTTTGCAGGATGCTATTCAAAAATCGCCTAACAGTAGCATTTTGATTTCGTTCGGTTTTCTCGCCAAACATGCTTTGCTTAGAGCCCCTTGAAAAAGACAGGCTGACTTATCCGACATTTTGGTTCCAAGACAGAATTGGATCCAACCTCGTTTCTAGTATTTATAAATACGTCATAATATTCGCTGGTTGCTAAGTCGTAAAATAATTGATGATAAGTTGAGTAAAATGTCACTTTAGGTAAATTTTGAAAGATAACTTCGTTTACAAATTCAGCTAAAATGTATCGGGAAATGTTTACGGTAATAAACCTCATTTTCATACCTTATTTGTTTTTAATTTGTATTAATTAAATTGTATTCATCCACAGAATAAAATAATCAAACATCAATCGGGCAACACACCTAAAGTTTGGACACCAGTTTTCTGCAATGAGGCTTTTGTACAAATGTTTATTTTTTTCGCCCGATAATTTTGGAACCAAAATGTCGGATAAGTCAGCTCCCCTAATATAGGAGCCTTAGCTTTGCTGTAGTCGCGAATCGGCATCATCGGCCAACGTTGAGAATACCTTTAGTTTTGATTGCATTTACAATATTTCCTGGTGGTTATAAGTTGCAAATCATTTTTATTAGCTTGGAATTAAAGTTCCTAAATTTAACGACAGTAGTTAATCTTTGAAGAAACTTCATCTAGGGCAGTTTATTACGGGCTTTTCATTAAGACTAAATTAATAACTATACACAAATTCGTTCGTGTAGAAAAAAGAAATTTTATGACTCAAAATATGAATTTAGACCATTTTGGGTCTTTTTAAAATTTAAAAAACCAGCCTATATGAACTCCTGAGCAACAATTTACCTTTGTGCTAAATTTGGAAGAAATCCGACGAAAACTGGATTTGTAGAAGGAACATACATTCCCACACACCCACAAACATACATGTTCTTTGATAGCCTGGAGCGACTTCTGTTTAACCGAATTAGGTTATTGGTTATAGTTGAACTGAATTACTTAAAGATTCGACGTAAATCGAGGAATAGTATACAGAAAATTTACACATTTCAAATTGATTTGGTAAGGATCATATGAATGAAATAGATGTGGTTTTAATAAAAGTATTCTAATGCTGAAACAGTCGAAGATAGTGCGTCAATCTTGAATGTATTATTAATACGTTACTAATGTTTGTATTTTCTGTCCTATTAACGTGGAAAACACTGATAAAAAATTACACGCAACCCTTACTGTTGTAGATTTTTTAATTAAACAATATTAAAAATTACAATTTAACGGTAGCATTCAAATTAAGCAGAACTATGGGTAGCATCAATGGATCCCTGGGGCTACGCAACGATGTACACCATTACTTCGTATATCTACGGTTCTCTTAGCAAACATGCGTTTAGCTTGTTGCTGAAAGGCATTAACGGCCGTTGTTTATGATACTTTTTGTATTGATTGTGTTTAAAATATTTACTGGTGGTTATAATTTGCAAATCATTTTTATTAGCTTGGAATCAAAGTTCTAAAATTTAACGATAGTAGTTAATCTTTGAAGAAACTTCATCTAGGGCAGTTTTTTACGGGCTTTTCATTTAGACTAAGTTCATAACTATACACAAATTTGTTTGTATCGAAAAGAGCAATTTATGATTAAAAATATAAATTTGAACCTCTTCGGATCTTTTTTAAATTCCAAAAACCCGCCTGTATGAATTCCTGAGTAACAATTTACCTCTGTGCCAAATTTGGAAGAAATCCGACGAAAACTGTGGATTTGTATAAGAAACATACACATATACCCACACACCCACAAACATACATCCATTTTTATATATATAGATTCGCCACCACCCACTTAATATGTGCGAGTATTATTTGTGCGAGTTTTGTGTCAAGAAAGAGCAACAAATTTAGATTTTTAGTCAATTATTAATATGTTCTTTGAGTAATCACATTGCTTATTGTTCTATTCGACTGTTTTGAATTCCTATTATTTTTTTTAAATATATTTTCCCCCTGCCTTCCTCTGCAGCACCGCCGCACTGTTCTTCAAGGGCGGAAAAAATAGCCATTTTTAAGTTTCAGGATAAAAAATATTTCATACCGTAATTACTTAGCCCTTGAGTTGTAGTAACTTACTCCATAAGAATTTTTGAAAAAAAAAATTCGTTTTTACAAAAATAAGCCGAGATTGTTGAACAATTATGTTTTTACTTTTTTCGGACGTACGCCTTATACTTCAGTTTTAATTCATTCGTTCAATAAGAAGGACTGAAATTTAATAAAAGTCATTTCTGATTTGTTTTTAACACTTATAGGATGCATATTACATCGTATTTAAAAATTAAAAAATTCATCAAAATTAAAAACTACCTGAAATGAAAAAAACATTATTTTCTTAAAAATATAATGAAAAGTATTGTAGAATATACTTTTATCGGCGGCTTCCGATGAGCTAAAATGTACATATATCAATAGTCCTTCCTGTAAATAAACAACAACATTTTAGCTGCGACCACCTGCGACTGCAGTCGTGGCAGATGTTTTTGTTTGATCTTCGCTATTTACGAATCCCAATATAGTAAGTTAGAAAATAACCCGTAACGGTATGATGGGGGTAAATTGCTTTTTTTTATCAAATTGGTCATCAAATTTGACATGCTCCAGACTAACGTATGTCACAGTTTCACTACTTTGCAGGAGAGCCTAAAAACGTTTGTTGTTTCCGAAAGTTGGGGCTTTTGAAACATTCATGAATAAATATAGAGGATTTTTTAAAAACAGATTTACGTTGTTATGACTTAATGCGGAGCATTATTCTACATGCAATGCAGTAGTAACCTGAAAATAACAATTTTCGGACCCGTTTGGCTTTAAAGAAGATACATATGAGAAAGAAATTTTTAAAACTCATACAGAATTCTATATAAAAAGTTAAATAACCATTCTGTTCATAAAACAATGAAATTAGAAAATCAGTAAACGTTTGAAATTTCTGATTTCCTTTTCGAAATCATTATAGTATAAAGCTGTTCTCAGTTTGTCAGCATTGCCAGAAAATATTGTTCGAGGGCATCAATTGCAATAAATAAACCTTGCGTTTGGCATACGACTGATTTAATTTATATTTCTCACTAAAAACAGAAATGAACTACAGAGAAACCCCGATTTCACGTTTCTCAGAGGCCTGAATCAGACATAAAATACATAAAATATGGGAAAACGTCAAATCCAATCCAAAAACATAAAATATGGAAAAACGTAAAATACGGGAAATGCATAAAAAGAAAAATCAAATAAGGAAACAAAATTAGTAAAAAGTTGCTACAATGACGCTTATACAATGTAAAAATGCGATATTTTACGAAAAGAACATTATTGTACACACCAGTTTAGATCATTCTAACACATTAAGTAACGAATTCGGGCGTTTAGGTTGAAAATAGTCTGTAATAATGAGTTATTGAATCGAACGTAAATACAGCATCTTCCAGGAAAGGAACACTTTGCAAAGTTTTTTCCTGGTCTTTATGATAAAGAAAATAGTTTTTCTCTACTTTTAAGCTCTAAAATGCAGTATTGAGACAAGAGACGAGTTGTGTTTCCTCTTCTTCTTGTTCATCTTCATTGGCGACCGAAAAGTCTATAAGGTCAGCTACGCAGGGAGCAGAAGCGTTTCAGTTTTCATGGATCAAACTTTCAACAGAGTGGATTAAAAATGCACAGAGGGAAACACTTTTCTTAGTTTTAAAACTTTTTTCTCTTTTTTTTTAACTGCCAAGGAAAAACGTAAAATGAGGGAAATTCATAAATAACAAACTTTCCATCCGGGTAAAATTAATATTATTAGTGTACGGAAAAACTAAGACCTGATGATAAAAAAACGTAAAATGTGGGGAAAACATAGATTTGAGGGACGTAAAATCGGGGTTTTGCAGTGAATACGATCAGCAAGCATGGAGATAAATATTACTATCTAACAGTTTTAACAATTTTCCAAAGCATTTTTTGAGAATATTCAAAGTTATTGAATTTTTTCCGCTTTTCGGTCGTTTTGAACCACTGTGCGCCGTCCCCTCCAGATGCTGTTCCTATAGCGAAAACCGTCTCCAGGTTGTGTCTATATCCTACACACACACGCATGCATACACACACCTACACACAAACACACACGCCAACATACACACAAACACACGCACACACACACACACACACACATACACACCACACTCGTGATTGCGAAAACATAATTTGAAGATGTCAAAATTCAAATTAAGGTTTATTTATTTATTTATTTGTTTTTTGTTTAAAATTTTTGAGCTGTGTCGATTCAGTTGGCAAGAGGCATATTACTTTGCAACTACTGATTTCAGAGAAAAGCAGAGGGCGTTCTGCACTCTCAGTATAAAAGTGTGTGGTAGATGGGGATGAAAATACGTACAAGCAATAATGTAGATGTTTGTAGATGATGTAGGTTACGCAGTCTTATGCAGTAAATGTTTTGTGAAAAATAAGTGATGCTTAAAAATTCACAATGATAAAAAAAAACCTTCATTTCTTAAAATTTTACCGAACAAAAGCTTTGAAAAACACATATACAATTTTCACTAAAATAAATCATATTTACAAGCACGTGTAAATCACTATCTTCTTTATAAAAAAAAGAAAACGTATGGCGACATAGCAGACAAGTTGATGAATAAGAATAAATACATCCAAGCGCACTTTGACATTTAAAGGTTGAATATTAATGCGGTAGCTTCGATATACATTTTTGCATTACTGGGAATGTAAGATAGTTTAGAGATTGTGTTATTCAATGTTTCAAAAATATGAATAATTGATGCAGTTAGCAAATTAAATTAAATACTATTCTTATCTGAATAGTATATTGTTTAAGCAACACAGAAAAATAATGTTTTTAAATCAAATAAATTGCTTTGCGAATTGTTACAAAAACTAATGAAAGTCAACATCATTGAAAGTTTATTTAAAAACTTGTTTTAGCCTTACAATTTGACTATATATTAAAATATGCTGATTTTCATAACGAAGCTAATTTTGCTTTAAATCTTTTGAATGTATATCACTGTAATAAAACATTTTTTTTTCTTTTTTTGCACAGCATTATTGACAACTTAGAATGAATAATATCTCTGTGAGTAATTAAGTACATTTTCAGATGTACAAATCAAAATAACCTATTAGAAAGTCAATTAGATGAGTAACACTATAACACATTTTAGGGGAAAATTACATTTAATCTCTGAAATCCAAGTAATGTTTAATGTAAATAGCAGAAAACACTACCGCCAATACTGTTATTTTAAGAACGTAAGCGAATGTAACTTTAATACCTTTTAATTCCAAAAAAATAAATATCACCAACAGTGGACAAATTGAAACCAAGTTTAAAAAAAGATCTGTGACCCACTTCCCCCAATTATCTCTAATTTGAATTCCGAAACTTTAAATTCAAATTATGTTTTTCGCAATCACGAGTTCCGACAAGACCCTACTGATTAGAGTTATTGTTTCTGGAAATGGCTCCCCCCCCCCAAGCATGTCCCTCCTCCTGGGTGGTTACGTGTGTATAGTTGTGTGTGTAGGCTTACATGTGTGCACGTAGGCGTGTGTATGTGTGTAAAGGCGCGCGCGCGTAGGGGAGTGTGTATGAGCATGCGTGTGTAGGACATGGATTCCACCGCCCAGCAAAAGTGGATTCCGGTGGACAGTGCTCAGGACCAGCCGCGCCGCCGCCGGTGGACGGTGGTGCTGCAGCCCTGGTCCAAGCTGAAAAAGGAACCGTAACGTCAAGGACAGTCAAATGAAAGCAATAAGCAATCGTGATTGCTCAATAAATAAATAAATCCTCTTTTGAATTTATACGTAATTGAAAGATTTGAGTGGTTGGTGTCGACTCAGTTTCGCCAAAACGAAATCCCCCCCCCCCCGCCTCTGTTTTTCAGTTTCAATCATACCTTATGATGCATTTAAGAGGGAGGAAATTTGAAATGTTGACAAAACTAGGGATAAACCGTGTGTTTTTAGCGAATTAATTCAAGTTTGCCATTGTTGATAACGTAAATCTTAAAAGCTTTGAGAGGAGGGGATACTAGAGAAGCGCCCTCGATTTAGTAAACTGCAACCTTATTATTTGTTTAATGGATGGGCAGCGAAATTTAAGATTTGTAGAGAATTAAAACGTTGTTTACATTTATAAACTAGTTCAAAAATTCCCTACATTGATGTCTCACTTTTCATCCCTCAGTCAAAAGATTAAAAAAAAAAAAAAAACTAGTTGGAAGGAATAATTCAAATTTTAAGAGTGTCATCTCTTTAAAAAAATATATCTGGTTCATTGAAAGGGATTTTCAACCATTTTCAAGGCCCATTAGTAAAATCTTGAAAGTCGTGTACAATGCTTCTTTTAGAACTGATGAGTTTAGAGAAAAGTTGTTTAGACGTGTTTCAAAGAATGTTTCTAAAAGTAATTATGATAGTTTGCTGGATTTAAAACAAATACCTGTCAAAGCAGGGACAATGTTTCTGTTATTTCACAGCAGGTAGAAGAATATCTTAAGTATTTTCTAGAAAATTTTGGTGAAATGTTTATGAAACACTATAAGTGGCATTTAGAAAGCGTGCGTCTTTAGACTACGGTAAGAGACTCGGAGATCATTAAGTGACCATAACAAATATCCTGTTACTGGCATTGTAAAGAAACTTTAAGAATTATTGTTAACAATGTTGTAATTTTTTATTGAAATTTATAACAAAATATTTATTTCCATTAATTACACTGTAAAAAAATTCCGAAACGTTACTGGATATTTCAGTGTTACGTTTCGGGATTTTAATGATTTTTATCCACTTTCTGGAAAAATAAAGCATCATTGTCAGAAAGTTTCCTGAATTGTTAGAAGTCGCACGAATGCAGACTTTTCCATGTAGTTAAAAAATATTTTTAACTCCAAGTTTAAAGATTAACTGAGCGTATTTATAAAGTGTATCGGCTTCAGTTCAGCTATGGCCAGTCCTTGCCAATTAAGCTCTCAAAGGGAGCGAATAAGTATGGATTACGTTGCTTTGCAAGAATTGCAGGCGGGTAAAGTTCTCGTTACCTACTTGCAATTCTGGCTTAGCTTTTGCCATGTTTGCAATCATGCTGTTGGAACGTCCTTGATAAATCAGGAGGATGCCGAGCTATTTTATTATACCCTCCTAAGTTTACTCGAATTTTCCAGAGACACGACTGGCTTTTAACGGGATTATTTCTGATTTTTTCAGGATTTTTCCAAGATAATGTCAGGAAGGTTATTTCAGCGAAAAACGTTCTTGGTGTTTGCAAGATATGTTGCTGGCAGAATTTGGGCATATCAGTTGGCCATTATTTCCCAGGAACGTTCCTGAATCGTTTTTACAGTGTGTGTTACATCTTTTTATAATCTTTCTCTAGAAAAACTTCCGAGTTACTTACTTTCTCTCCAGAATCTCAATCCTGTTCCGATTCTCTACCATGGTCTCTGTAGTTTTCATGCTCAGAAAAATTGTCACACAAAATGTCTTTAACTTCATTTTTTCACTGACGGAATCTTTATTCAATTCAGTTTCAGCAAAAAGTGTGCGCAGCTGACCCATTTCCATTTTATTTGGATTCGATATTTCTAAGACTATGCTATTATTTAAATGCAGAAGGAAGAGCAACAAGCTAACATTTTTAGCTACGCGAAATTTTGGTGTGTGAAACAAATGGAAATAATCGAAGTTTTATTCTATGACCCCTCACTGTAAAAAAATTCCGAAACGTCACTGAGTATTTTAATGCAACGTTAAGGGATTTTAATGGTTTTTATCCACTTCCTGGATAAATCGAGTATCATTGTCTAAATGTTTCCGGAATTGCTACAATTTGCACGAATGCAAATTTCTCACTGTTGTGAAAAATATTTTTAACTCCCAGTTTAAAGATTGATTGAGCGTATTTATAAAGTGTATTGGAATCAAGTCATTTAAGGTTCGTCCATGCTGGCTAAGCTCTCAAAGGGAGTGAATAAGTATTTAGTACGTTGCTTTGCAAAGATTTCAGGCGAGTAAAATTCTCGTTACTTGCTTGCAATTCTGGCTTAGCTTTGGCCATGTTTGCAGTACTGCTTATGAAACTTTCTTAATAAATCTGGAAGGTGCCAAGCTATCATATAACTAAGTTTACTCTAATTTTCCAGAGACACGACGGCTTAAAACTCGAATATTTCTGAATTTTTGACGAAGGTTACTGAATATTTGCAGAAAACATTGCTGGTTTTTGCAAGGTATGTTTCTGGCAGAAATGGGGCACATCAGTTGCCCATTCTTTTCCAGGAACGTTTCTGAATCGTTTTTACATTGCTGTAAATGACTAAATGGGTATAAGTAGAGTACAAACTTCTGAAATACTTAGAAAAAAACTATTAAAAAAGACAGATCGGGGAGTAAAACTCAACTACTGATAAGAGAACAATAAACTGATGGATAGTTTTCTTAGAATATTAATTTGCTGAAATCTTTGTGTTAAAGAATGACTCCTGCGCACTTTCCCGGGTTCGTAAAAATTCGAGCATTATCCGAGTTAAAAGAAGTAAAAAACACTTTATGGTTCATCTCTCGAAATAGGTTTGGGGCAAATTGTTTCCAAAATATTCGTTGTGTTGAAAAAAATATAACTTAATTTGAGACTTTTTTTTTCTTCTTTATATTTAGTCTCTACAGAAGTTGCATCATTCTCTAGAAATTGTATTAAAAAAATGATTTTCTGTTTGAAGTCTTCTTTCGTTTTTCCTTGATAAGCCTGAAGGATATGTAAAACAATAAAAAGAAATCTTCTAACGGCTTTCTATTTTTTTCACATTCAACACTTTTTACACTAAACAGCGTTCTGTTGTTCGAAGAGCTCTTTTTTGTGAGAAACGGTATTATTCAACTCAAGACACAAAAATTAAGTTATTCCTGAAAAAAAAAAAAGTTCAACACCTCAGAAAGCTTTTTTAGCATCCACTTTCTTGTTTGCGCTATCGCTAAACATGCAAATGAATCTTTTTTGTAATAGTTATGGATTTATAATGTGTTTCTGACAGGTTGAACATTTCTTTTTCAAGGGCTTCGACCAGGTTTTGAAGCAGCATTATTTTATGTATTCATTCGTTCAATATTTCTACCAAATTCTTCTTTATTTTTTGGAATTTTTTTCCCATTATTTTTAAAATTTCTCTTTTTTATTACTTTATTCTTCCTGTTTAAAAAAATTTATTTTGCAAAAATTTAAAACTATGTTTACAGATTATTTTTCAACATTTTCTCTACATATGATACGGAAGTAACAACTTCACTCTATTAACAAATGAACTATCAATGCAGGTGCCTAAATATTAAAAAATGTACAAGGTCTTTTCAACATTATATAATTTTTAACATGCTTTAGGAGCTTTCGTGGAAAATGAGATTAATGCCGAAAAATTCCTATAAGTGTTTGCAAGATGTCTTGGTATTTATGGTATTTTTTAAAACCTGACTGATTTTTCGTTGTAGAATTTATATGAATTCCTCGGAAAGATTTAAGGAAAGTCACTGAATGTTAGAGAGCAAGAAATTTTACTGCTTTTTGTTTGATACGTTATTGACAGAATTTAGGCCCATTACATGCCCACTTTTTCCCACGAATATCTCTTATTTGTTTTTACAATAAATTTAAATGCAAAACATATTCCAAGTTTTATTAAGAAAATATCTTTAGAAAGAATAAACTCTTTAATTCAATAAGAATAAAATGCCATTTGATTTTCTGAATTTTGTTTTGTAAATGTATTAATATTATTTTGCCGTAATGAGACAAACATATCGGTAAAATCCAAGAACTTAGCGTTTTTTTCACTGAGAGAAAATTCCATCTTTCGCTCATTCTCTGATACAAAACGTGCGTCGCAAAAAAGTGTAAAAAAGGGCAAAATTATTGCTGAATTATGCCAAGGCTGGCTAGAGGTAATGTCAGTCGAGTCAGAAACTAAGCACCTGCCCTTTAACCCTCTGAAAGCGGTGGTTGTGCTGCAAAACCGCCAATTCTCTCATTTTTTTCTGCTTTTTTTCTTCAAGTTTTTGTAATAAAATTAACTTGAGGCATTTTCTTTAAGCTTTAATCAACAACATTAGATGTCAGTATAACAAAGGTTTATTTTTTGGTTAACTCAATTTCTTGTTCAAATCATCAAATTCTCAAATTTCTGGTTAAATTGAAATGTATATATTTTTTTTCGGATGTTAAAATTTTTAATTAACCGCTAAAACACTCAACCAGTTTTCTTCATTTTCCCAGATGTATTCAATCATATTGTTCTTAAATATTCAAGCGCATTTTTGAATGCATAATTGCTTTTTTTCCCTGCCCTAGGTTGGCGGTGTGAATTAATGGAGACACCACCCCCTGCGAAAGAAGTTCAGGAAAATATTTTTTTTGACTATTAAAGCTATGTTTCGATTATTTTTCTAAAAAGTTAATCACTCGCCCGTTAAACGGTTAAGGGAGTCCTACTTGGTAGGCTGGAATAGTCGAAAATAAAAATAACCCACACATAAAAAACTTAACCATTTCTTCACACTGTAAAAACGATTCAAAAACGTTAGCAGGCTAGTCAAAGGTAGCCCTAAGGTAGCTGCTAAGCCCAATCACTACCAGTAAAATATCTTGCAAAAAATAGGAATGTTTCCCGCTAAAAGTCAGTAACCTTCATAAATCATCCTTATACATTTCTAAGTAATACATAAAAATCTCTGAATAAAGCCAGTCAGGTCTCTGGAACCTTCAGAGGAAACGTAAGTAGGTTTTAAGTGGTAGCATGGGGCCTTCCTGATTTGCCAAGAAAGCTCCAAAAGCATTATTACAACTAGGACCAACGCTAAAGTAGAATTATAAGCACCAAAATCTGCCTTGCTTGTAAATATTCTAGAGCTACGGATTCCATAGACTTATATCACTCTCATTGAGGAGCATAGTCAATTTGGATGGGCAGTAATCTATCTTAACTCGATGCACTTAATAAATACGCTCAGTTAATCTTCAAACTGCTAGCTAAAAATATTTTTCCAGCAGTGGGAAGTCTATATTCATTCACCTTGGAAATATTCAGGAAACCTTTTGACAAAGATACTTAATTTTCACAGGAAATTGGTTAAAACCTGTAAAATCGCAAACCGTTGCATGGAAATTACCAGTCTCGTTTCAGAATTTTTTTACAGTGCAGGAGCTTGCAGCATTTCATGATAGCAATAAACCTTTACCTGTAAAAGTTGGATGAAGTGGAAGAAATAACCATAAAAGGCATCCATTTATACACACACACACACACACACACAAAACAAACAAACAAACAAACAACTACTTTTTGCAACTGATAATAAATATATTTTTTTTTAATTTAAGTTTTCCTAATCTATTATTTCTAAGAACCGTTACATTTTAAAAGTTAACCGAAGTACATCACGGAATCTTCTAAAAGTATTCAATGTGCTAAGAAATATTTAGCCATAAGTAGTACTCAGATTGCACTCAAAAGTACAAGTTGAAATTATTTTGAAACTAAAACAAGCTTTCATTCTTTAATCTACTGGCACAGTAGGAACTGTTTTGTGGTATTTCATTTCATAAACGTTAAAAATTAAAGGATTTTCTAAGGAGTAATTTCGTTTTCCTTTGATTATCAGATGTTTATTAAATATATCAGCTTTTTATTTTCAATCAGATACCTGTTCTTCTAGTTGGGCCCCTTAAATTTTTTTGTACCTTTAAAGTAAAGAGCCTTATTCAAAAGTTCACTTTTTTCTTCAAAAAAGTAGGAAATCTCTTTATCTTGCTTTTCGTTTTAGTGACGCTATTCCGGAGAAATAGACTTTAACAAGTTAGAAGGAGATTTCACGGTAGACAAAACACAGTAATACTTCAAGCTGCAAGCAAACTAAACTCTCAAATCGAATTTTAGGTTGATATTACTCAGGTTACGATGATATTTTAAAAGCTGTATGACCAAACCAAAAAAATATATAACTTTTTTGAATAAGTAAAGGATAGCCCTGAAGGAAACGTGATGAGTTGAACAGAGCAAATGCATGAATGAAGTTTAAGAGCCTTGAAGAGATGATGTAATGACATCCCCCTTTCTAAAATAACGATTTTCTTCAATGATTTGAGAAAGATCTTGAAAGTAAAACATTTCTGTGAAATTTCGAGCTATCTTTAAAAGAAGTACGTGGTAATAAAATGCACACACACACATACAAATAAATAAATGAAAGTGAGATTCATTGACTGTTTAAATTAGTTTAATTTCAGACAGAGGTAAGTCGATTATTAGTTTAACTGATGATGGAAACATTTGAAATTTAATGACTTATTTTCCAGCGAACTCAAAAGTACAGATCGGGAGTGTGTACACTGTAAAAAAAATCCGAAACATTACAAAGTATTTTAGCGTAACGTTTCGGGATATTAATAGGTTTCATACACTTCGTGGAAAAATCAAGTATGATTGTCAAAAAGTTTCCTGAACTGCTACAAGTCGCACGAATGCAGACTTCTTACTGTTGTGAAAAATATTTTTAGCTCCCAGTTTGAAGATAAACTGAGCGTATTTATATAAACATCGGCTTCGGTCCGCACACGGTTCGTCTAGTCAGCTCTCAATGGAGTAAATAAGTGGACTGCGTAGCTTTGCAAGAATTGCAGGCAAGTAAAATTCTTGATACTTTCCTGCAGTTCTGTCTTAGTTTTGGCCATGTTTGCATTATTGCTGCTGGAACTTTCATGATAAATCAGGAAGGTGACAAGCTAGTGTATTATGCGTACCTATATTTACTCTAAAGTTCCAGAGACACGACTGGCATTAAACGGAAAGATTCCAGGATGATTTCAGGAAGGTTACTGAATTTTAGCGGAAAACGTTCCTTGTTTTTGCAAGATACGTTACTGGCAGAAATTGGGCACATCAGCTGCCCATTATTTTCCAGGATCGTGTCTGAATCGTTTTTAAAGTGTAGAAATATGTTTAGTTTTATTAAAATGGGTAACGCTGTTGGTCAAAGATATTTTTTTATACACCTTGTAAATATCTGTTGTAGATTCTTTCGTCGATTTGATTCTAGCTTTTCGTTTTTATTTATATATTTATTTATTTTTCAATAAATGCTAGTCTTGTAAACTTCGGTTTTGCAAGATTCTATTCTTACCGTGTGGCAAAATTGAGTATCGAAATGAGGTTCCCGAAATTATTTACTGCTAATCATTTTTAGATAAAATTTTTGTCAAATGAGGCAGTGACAAAAACCGTAAAAACGATTCAGAAACGTTCCTGGAGAATAATGGGCAGCTGATGTGCACAATTTCTTTCAGTAACATATCTTGCAAACACCAGTAACGTTTTCTGCTAAATTTCAAAAACCTTTTTGAAATTATGCTGAAAGCCTCCTGAAAATTTGTAGAAATGTTCCTGTTTAAAGACAGTCGTGTCTATGATACTTTGGTAAAAATTTCAGTAGGCATAGTATATTAGCTAGACACCTTCTTGATGAATTAAGAAAGTTTCAAACATGGCGTAAGCTAAGACAGAATTGCACATAAGTGGGTGTCAATAATTTTTCTCTCCTGCAATTCTTGCAAAGCTACGTAGTCCACAGCCGTTTTCGCTCCGCTTGGAAGCTTAATCAGTCTGGACTATCCGATACAGTTTATAAATATGCTCAGATAATCTTTAAACTGTTAACTAAAAATATTTTTTACTGCAGTAAGAAGTTCGCATTCGTGAAACTTGTAGCAAGTCAGGAAACCTTTTGACAATGATACTTGATTTTTCCAGAAAGTGGATGAAAACCATTGAAATCCCAAAACATTACTCGGAAATACTCAGTAACGTTTCGCAAATTGTTTACAGTGAAAGAAAGGGATGTCAAGATTTTTTTTTGTTTTCAGATAGTAAAAACGGTGGGTGTGTGCTCCAAAGTTTTGGTACAACAGATGGTACTAATAGCCCTGGTAGTTGCTGCACGGTTTAGAGAAAAAATTCAATGAAAACCTATCAAAGGTCTGAATTTTAAACGCGTTTTACTGAAAACTTTATAAAGTCCACTTACATCCCTTTGCTTCTCACTGCCTCAAATTTAAAAAAAAAAATGTTCTTGCTAAATCATCAAACTTTTCTTAATTTCATCAAAAATATTTTATTTTGTATTACTGATGATATTAAACTCTATGTCTCTAACATATATAACATAGCACACGTTTTTTGTTTTCCTGTGAGTTACATTTATTTTATCATTTTTAATTAAAGTAACTATTTCAGAAAAAAATTCGTATCTTTCTGGAACCCTTATGTTTGGAAAAAAAATATGATGATTGGAACTTCTCAAAGTGTAATGTTCAGAAATTCAATTCCTAACAGATTAGTGAAAAAACCAATTTTATTTTACACAGTCTCATAGATCAGTAAGTGTGTTCAAAGGGGATTAAGGGATAATTGGATTTCATTTGTCATACGGACAAATATATCTTTTAAAGGACTGAAAAACTCAAAGAATGTATGAAATTAGATCCTCACTTCTTTAACTTTGTAACGGGAGATTTAAAGTATCTTTTAGTTTTCAGTCAAGTAAACATGAAAAAGAAAAAAAAAAAAAAATCATAATTATAATAATTCGACGTAAATTTCATCTGTTTTGTCTTTTTATAATTTCTATTGTACTTTGACTTTTTCATAATGAACTGAGTTAATTATAATTTAAAAGAAATAATGGAAGCATTGAAAGTTCCTTGACTATTGTCCACACTATTCAAAGAGTACAGATGGACAGATTGTAGAAATAAGCTTAAATTTATTGAAATGGCAACGCTGTTAGTCAAAGATTGTTTTTTTTTATTAATTATAATTATATGTTGTAGGTTTTTTTCTTTGATTGTTTCTTTCCTTTTCTTCTCGGTCTTTTTAACTTTTTTTTTTCAATAAGTGCTATTGATGGGAACGTCGGTTTTCTTTAACGGCTGGAATAAATATTTTACACATTTATATTCCTCGAAGAGTTGCATGATAAAAACGGTTTTCCTGAAGAAACTAAAAACTTTTGTGTAACCTTATTCCAAAAAATTGGTGGCCGCTTAGCCACCTGACTGTTCTGGGATACCTTAACTGATATGCCTGGTTAAACATAGTTTGTTGAAGGTTACGCCACTGCAATGTAACAATAGCATAACGTATCACTAATTATACTAGACACAGTTACAGCAGAATTTTCTGTATTGCTGGAAAGGACACATTAGCAAAAATTGAGCTTTCATCTGACTTTCTTGAACGGGTACTCATTTTAATTGTTAGTAGACTTACACTTCAAGTTAATTATTCGTCGGTTTAAATTATCCAGATATATTAAATGATCAAGTAATAATTTATTTCTATATGTTTAAAATTTAAAGTACAAAAATAAATTAGTAGGTTGCGATACTTGAAACTTCGTTATAACAGTAGTGAAAAAAAATCATTCCCTTCTTTACAGATCTTGCTTTTAATTAATCGTTTATTCAATATCTATCAACCTCATACTTTTTCACCCCCAACCAATATAAACCAATTATTTATTTATTTTAATGTACAAACAAAACTTTTTTTTTGCACCGAGAGAGGAAATAATCTGAGTGGTGTCAGAACCCACAACGCGAATCTCACAGACAAGTCGCAAAGCAAGAGCCTCTTGTTTGCTTTTACCTCTCTGCCACAAAGGCCGGTTTTCGAATCGCTAATAAGAGTTTACCTGCTCTGCATCGAATCTGAACTTCACGTACGCGCTTTGAGTTCTAACAAAACCATAGTGAAAGCTTCTTCCAGCAGTTTGAGTTATTAAAACAATGATACTACTCACTTCAGAAATCGTGTAACGTTACACCCATAAAATTGGTATGCTTATACATTTTTTTACGGAGAAGGAAAGAATTTAAAACGCTACAAAATATAGTTCAACTTCTTAAATATTTACTTGTCTTCATAAATAAGGAATAAAAGGGCTACTTTTCGGATTGCACTAAATTCAATGGTCATAAGAAAAATATATATAAACAATAAAATTTAAACGTACTAGAACGTTTATGTTTACCGTTTTATTTATTTTTATACTTTAGAAAAGTAATTCATTTATCTTATCGTACATTTTGCGTGTTCCTCCATTGCTTAGTCCCAACTAATTACAGATCAGCCAATCTTTTTACATTATGATGTATTAATTAGAATAAAAACCGAAACTGAATTTAACAATGTTTTTTTTTTTTCGCATTTCAGGAACTAAGAGCCGCAAACCAATTTCAAAAAAAATAAATAAATAAATAAATAAATAAATAACAATATTTTACGCAATATTAATTGAATGTTAAGTATTCTTTTATAATTTTCAAACATATAACAACGAAAATAATGTACCTCTTGTGTTTGACCTTCTACAATGTATTTTACATAGCACATTATTTGAACACTTATGGATATACATCTTCACAAGAAGACTACTAATAACTAGGACACGAGTGAACGGATTATAATATTAATCAAACATCCATTACCTTGCCGATATTTAATCCGGTTACTCGAATCTCCGAGAAGTAACGTACTTTACCCTCAAAGCTACTGGGCTGTAAGTACTTCGCAAAACGATTAATGACCTATGTCCATTACCGGTGATGTTTATTAGTTGTTATTGGTACAGAATCCTTTAAATAATTTTCATGTATCAAGTTCCACAAAGTACTTTTAGAGATAAACTGGCTAAGTATTCGAGTGTTTAAAGTTAACGAAAGAACAACGACCCTGAATTGACAATATTATAGGAAAAATGCAAAAAGATTAAAATGCTCTGTAGTACAAGACCCATTCGCAAAGAAAGAAACTCCAATAAATTAACCATATATTACCGTTTCGTCATTAGCGCATAAAGTGACTTATAACAACTACAAAACAAATACTAAATAGATCAATTGGGGCAGTACGAAGTAATAGGATGTAAGTAGACTTGATAAGTTTTCGAGAAAAATAGTTCGAGTTCAGATTCTAGGTAGGCTTTCGTTGAATTTTTATTCTAAATTATGCTGTATAGCAAAGCTCACCAGGACTACTAGTACTACCCTTGCACCATTTCAGGGTAGAGGATCTTCTACAATTTGTATAAATTATCTCGAAATTTTAAATTTTGGAAACACTTACATCGCGTTGCTTCTTACTGCCTCAAATTAACAATTAAGTTGTCGAAAAAAAAACTAAGCGCAATGACACTAAAACTGTGTATCACCAAAAGTCTTAAATAATTTTAAAATTTGGAGACGAAAAGAAATGTGAATAACTAAATAATAAGAAATAAATTTTTAATAACATATAGGATTGTTAAAAAATATTGAAAAGGCAAAATTTCTGAACAAAAAGGAAAAACTTCTTATCATAAAATCTGTCTCAAATACTGCAAAGTTCAGAGGTTTCTCATACTGGAGTGTTTTGTCTCTTAAGATTTAATTCAGCAGTGATTTCCTACAATTTTAAATAGCAGTGATTTAATTTAACAGTTGAAGGATAACTGAATCTCTCATTGTCAATTCGGATTACTTGGCTATCTGGCAATTCGTCAGATTTCTCGAGTGAAGACAAAGATGCAGCTGCTGCCATCTCTTGTTCAAAGTCCAAGGCAACATAGCATATTTTTTCTTCAATATTTCTCAAAATTTCCAGCTTAGCAGTAGTTGGAAAGAATATCCACGTTCCAGTATTCATTGTCAGAACAGTGTTGGTGTATATGTTTTTTTGAATGTCAACAAAACATTTCTTAATCGATAACAGGATCCATTTCCAAGAATAAAGGTTGAAGAGGAGCTTCAGGATAACTGAATCTCTCATTGTCACTTGGCTATCTGGCAATTCGTCAGGTTTCTCGAGTGAAGACAAAGATGCAGCTGCTGCCATCTCTTGTTCAAAGTCCAATGTAAGATAGCATATTTTTCTTCAATACTTCTCACAATTTGCAGCTTAGCAGCAGATGTAAAAGGACATCCACGTTCCAGTATTCATTGTCAGAACAGTGTTGGCGTATATGTTTTTTTGAATGTCAACAAAACATTTCGTTATTAATATATAAGTTTTCTCGTGAATGCAACAGGATAGATTCCTAAGAATGAAGGTTGAAGAGGAGCTTCAGGACAGCTGAATCTTTCATCGTCAAAGGGGATCACTTGGCTATCTGGCAATTCGTCAGGTTTTTCGAGTGAAGACAAAGATGCAGCTGCTGCCAACTCTTGTTCAAAGTCCAAGGCAACATAGCGTATTTTATCTTCAATATCTGCCACAATTTCAAGCATAGCAATAGTTGTGAAAGAATATCAACCTTCAGTAAGAATTTTCCTCAATTAATCTGTAAGATATCCTCCTGCCAGATCCAAACGTAAAATGGCATGAAGCGAATCAGAACTATCATAAATGGGTGCAGTATGTGATACACCATCACCAGAATTCAGGACAATAACTGTAGTTCAACCACTAATTTTACAAGGATCATACCTATTTTTAAATTCATTAGAGGTTCATGAAACGCATCCTCAAGTAAATTTTGTTTTCCTTTCTTTTTCAATTGCTCCGACAATTTCCCACTTAACAGTACTTCTGAAAGAATAACCACGTTTAGTTATACTTTTCTTCAAATAATCTGTAAAACTTTGTCCTGCCCTTCATAAGTTTGCATAATATGTAAAACGACATCACCAACGTAAAATAGTGTAAAATGAATCTTAGCTGTCATAAATTGGTACAGTAAGGGATGCAACATCACCAAAATCCAAGACAATACCTCTGGTCTTACCCCAAATATCATTAGAGTCACACAATTGTCTTAAATTGCAAGAAGTTCAGAGAAAGTGTCCTACCACAAACTTATTTACACACTGTGTGTGCCATATTTCTTAAGCTCTTTTCTCAGTTGCTTTTGATGTTTTTTTCATTCTTTTTCAAGTGCTTTTTTTCTCTTTTGTCTTTTCAGTTTATACTTTTCCTTCAAAGTTTTCGTTGACGATATTTTCTACTCATTTTTAAGAGGTCGAGCAGTTGGATTATTTATAAAGCAGGAACACAAATGAGATTCATTGCTTTTTTCTTGGCATACTCTTACAATAGTACAAAAGCGTACTTCTAGACGAAGATGCCCTTCAGTTTTTTTAGAGCTTCCAAAAGAGAGCAAAGAAGTAGACATAATGATTTTCAGGTAAATTGACTTAAAGATACAAAGCATATACTAAATATTGATAAACTAGGAATATGTATTTGTCGTTATTTTTTTAGCTCAATGTACAATTTCATCTTTTTAGAACTATTTATACATAACTAATTAATAGTTTTTTACTTTCGCTGTCGCGGTGAAAAGTATCTTCTCGGAATATGAAGAGATCTGAAGTGAAGTAAACTAAGATTCATACGTAGAAGGGGAGGATTTGTATAAGTTTTAAAGTACCAGACTACCGAGCAAAAAAACCCGTACTGACAAGAGGCAACCCATGCTGGGTAAATTTCTTCCTAATGTGCTTCGTATTAAGACATACTGTCAATTCTTGAGTGTTAATTAGAACATTAAAGGATAGCATCGAGTTATGAATCGGTATTACCAAGTTTGCACTGTAAAAGCGATTCAGAAACGTTCCTGGAAAATAATAGGCAGCTGATATGCCCAATTTCTTCCAGTAACATATCTTAGAAAAATCAGGAACACTTTCCAATAAAAGTCAGTAACCTTTCTGAAATTAATCTTGAAACTTTATGAAGAGGTGTGAAGTCTGCCCTGTTAAAGCCAGTCATGTCTCTAAACCTTCCTAATTTACCAAGAAGGGTCCATAAAAATTAGGGCGACCTCGGCCAAAGCAATGCAAGAAAGGACCAAGCATATCTCTTGCCTGGAATTCCTGCCATGCAGGGCTATAGCTATCCATTGAAATTTTCGCTCTCACAGAGAGCTTAGTCAGATTGGACAGGCCGCAATTAATCTTCGGTCAATACACTTAATAAACACGCTCATTCAGTCTTTAAACTGGTTGCGAAAAATATTTTCCACAACAGTGAAAAGTCTGCATGCGTGCAACTTGTAGCGATTCAGGAAACTTTTTTGTGATGATACTTGTTTTTACGGGGAAATAGGTGAAAACGTGTGAAATCCCGAGACGTTCCACGGAAATAACCAGTAACGTTTCTGAATTTTTTTTTTTCACAGTGTGGTTCGTCTCCAGGAACTCAAACTAAACTAACACGCACATTGCACAACTCTTTCAGCTTCTGTAATCAGTAAAGACGAGACTCTAAACTGTAGATATGTATAGCGAAAAGTGACCGTGGACGTTGAAGACATATCTTTACTTGTGTAGAAGAACGGTTTTCTTGTAGTTTTTTCGAATATTGATTATAAAAAAAACTGCATGGTAATTTATAAAGAAACTAATGTAAATATTCCTTAAGGAAAAATTACATTTTTGCAAGAATTTAAACACATATAATGTAAAGGGAAATTATTTTCGATTAAAAGTAGTACCAAAACGGCGTGCCAGCGCCAATTATATCCTGATATGTATGTGCATTGTTTACCATTCATTTAAAAAGAAATACCGAAATGACGGTTACTGAACAACTTACACGGTCAATGTAATGAAACTGAGCCACAGTAGATTGACACAGTGGCATGCGTAGAAAGATGAAAATAACATGTGATACTACTTGACTCTATTATGCTATTACAGTAATAACTCAACTTATAAGTTAAATCAATCAGTTGTGTGAGTCACATACACACACACGTACAGTCATAGAAAAAAAAAACGAAACACTTTTAATTATTCGGCCATTTTTCATGCTAGAAAGGAAATAAAGATGTCATCCGACTTAGTTTAAAGTCTTCTTTAAAACTACGTAGGTAAAATTTTGATAAGGGACCATATACAAAGCAAAATGAGCACCAACTCTTGATTTTCAAATGGGAACCCCTAATTTTTGCTACATAATTATGTTTAGACCGCAAAATACAGCCAGGATACGAAATTTCACTGCATTCCGTACAGTAGAACAGGAGTTATTAACGAAAAACGTTTTAGGGACCATCACCACATTGAAAACGCTTCTTTCAAGGTCACGGTTTATCAAGTAACGGAAGGTGAACAATGAAAAGATCGAGATTATCCAGCTCAACTCATGCTTTTTTGAAGTTCTCTTTTCTTCCGTAATCCGATACTTTTTAGCCGATTATGTTGCGGCAAAAAGCAAGTTAAGGTCGTTTTTTTTTTTTTTTTTTTTTTTTTTAAGTTAAAATATTTACTGATTTTTGTTTATCTGGATTAACCCAAGAAAGATGTATGGGGTTTGGCTCGTCTATCGTATAGATCGTTGTTTAGTAAATCGAATAATGAAAAATTAAAAGTAATGGAACTTTTTGCCTTTTCTAATATGAACCTATTGGATTGCTTATATTAAGCAAATTAGCCTCATAGAAATGTAAATATCCAACCTTATACCTAGAAAGATGATGTGAATATGTTTGATAAATGTATTGCGTCTATGTTGCAGGTTTATTTTGGAATGAATAGAAAGTCTTTTGATGTAAAATGGAATTGCGCGTTTCTAATTTCGCAGAACATCGGCAGACGTTTGAGCCATCGCACACAAAAATATAAAAAATATACCGCACAACGTGGGAAGACGCAGCATTAAATAGATTGGAGACTCGAGCGAAGCAAGGTCCATTTATTCCGTGAAAACTTGCTCTAAATACATAAAATGAACGAAGTATCAATCTAAAAAATAAAGCAGAAGCAGGAGAATATAAATACCCGTTAATGAGCAAACCCTTTATACTCGAATTTTATTTGGGAAAAATTTGGTTATTTGAATTAACCCAGTGGACAAACACAGTAATTGTTCTAGAGGCTTTTTTGTAATCAAAAAAAGAGAATTTGTTTCAAATCCTAATTTATGCGAAAGATCATAATGCGTGGTATTATTAAAAAGACATTACACAATCGGCGGTTTTAGTTAAACATGTAACATCTCTTAAAACCAATTTAGGAAAGTAATTTCCCAATGCTGTTTCTAGCAACGAGATTCGAGATGGTTCAACCCGTAATTAAAAAAAAAAAAAAAAGTCATTTTAATTTTAACCAAAGTGAACCGAAATCTGACTTCTTGTCATTTCTCCGATTTTGTAACATTACAAACAAAACTTAGCTTTATTTGATATTGTTTCGCGCACTATATACTTGCACACTAGCATTGTCTACAGCATCAGGCTGGCGCACCTATAGCAATACTATAGACAGCATACCCAACGAGCGGGTTGAACTATCCAGAGGCTACGATTTCGTCCTCGCTGCATATTTCGCAGACTGGAATCGGAACTAAGCGTGTGGGATGCGGAAGTCATCTTATTGAAGCTGAGAGTGCGAATAAACTGGTAGGCAAAATAAATTTATCTGCTGTATGTTTACGGCATCTCACTGGTGAGATAAATTTTCTTCATCCACCAGTTTTTAGGCACTCTCGGCTTCAATGACATGACACCTGCTTCATTGTTCGGTTAAATCTAGTTCAGGGCTGTTGTGTTCAATATTAGGACTCACAGCAGCCATGGAATGGGAAAACCAAATCGCAGTGAAGGCGCGGGCCGCATTCAGATCGCGACGTTGGTCCATGTGGCCCGTTGTATGTTCAAAGAACATACAACAGGAAGAAGAATTAGTTCCAGTGTCACAAAGTTGGAGCCGAATATCCAGATATTGGATTCTGAAAAAGATACATTTAATAAAATAGGCACCCATTAGTTGATAAAAATTTTTTTTTTCACTTTCTTTCTTTGACGATATTTTTCCATGTTGTTCAAAAGAGAAGAAAATATTTTGAAATTTTATCATTGTCTTGCGAGAATTATTTTAATGCGAAATGCACGCCAATGACCGAGAAAGTAAATAGAAAAATAGTATTTAAATTATAATTAAGAATAGACAAAAACTCAACTTAATCTAACACGCAAATTAATGTTTTGTTAAATCTTTGACGAAGTCAAAAAAAAAAAAAAAAGTTCACAATTAGCCACAACTACTACTTTTGTGCTGAATACAGCTCAAAGCACGCGGCCTACTAATGCGATTGAGATTTCCTCTCCTAGATCCTAACACATTGAAAATTATTCAAACTCTATACAAAAAAAATTAATTCCTAAAAACCAGTAAACTTATCTAAGAGCAATTATTACTTTTTGACCCATTTGGATACTGTTAAAGGAGAAACTTCACACTGTCGGCTATTTTTCGAGTACTTTTTCCCGAATTAAACAAGGCAATAATTTTTCATTTTAGCAAATTATCACCGGGAAGAGCCACTAATTCTACACTCTATTGCAACATGACTGGCAAGACACTGGGGTTTTGTTGTATGTTTCTGTGAAAAAGTTGTGCATGTTAATTTTTTTGAGCAATCACGATTGCTTATTGCTTTTATTTGACTGTTTTAATGTGATATCATTTTATTTTCCCACCAGCACCCTCCGCAGCACCATCGTCGGCCGGCCGCCTCACGATGCTGCTCCTCTGGCAAAAACCGTCTCCAGGTCGCGTCAATATCCTACACACGCACATACATGCGCTCCTACATACACACATACACGCACTGATACACACACACATACACGCACTCCTACACACACACATACACGCACTCCTACACACACACATACACACACTCATGCCTGCACAGACACAAACACTCATGCCTACATACACACACACACACGAACGCCTACACACACGCGCGTACTCACACATACGAACGCCTACACGCACACGCGCGTACACACACACACACGAACGCCTACACGCACGCACATGCATACATACACACACACGCACCCACACGCATACGCTTACACAAACACACACACACATGAAAGCCTACAATTACGCGCGTACACACACATACGAACATCTACACGCACCCGCGCGTACACACACATACACGAACGCCTACACGCACCCGCGCGTACACAAACACACACGCGCATACATACACATACACGGCTCGTGATTGCGAAAAACAATATTTGAATTCAAGATGCCAAAAATTCAAATTAATATATATATATATATATATATATATATTATTTGAGTTATTGTTTTACAAAAGGCAATGGCTAAACGCAGAAAAAAAAAATAAAATAATTAAAAAAAAAAAAAAACAGAAGTATTTAAAGTATAGCTTTTGATTTAAAAAGTTCTATAAAATATTCTTTTATTAGACAATGAAGTACTGTTTCGCATTATTTACACATTGACGTCTGAACGATATCTACAAAAAACTGACGGTTGCAATATTGTGTTGTTCTTCTGCAGAGACAGCGAAGAAATTTATGCATTTAAAAAATTCATAGGCGTAACTCTAATGTAGAAAAACCACGTTATAATTGGTTTGCTTAGTTTGTTGAACATTTTTTTTCTTTTTTTACGAAGAAACCAACTTTCATAATTTCTGTTTTAAAAAAGTATACGGTCCCCTAAAGTAGGAAAAAAGGAATTTTTAAGCATAGCGCAAAAACTACTGAATATTTTGAGCTCAAATTTTGGATTCCCTCATAAAAGCACTCCTAGATTGTTTTTCTGTTAAAATTTAATATGGTTTCAGATCATATTTTTTTCAAAAAATATTAAAATAATTCATAAAAAAACTAAAATTACATTTTGGGCGTTATAAATGATGTTTTTATTATTGGGTCAATTCATATTTTGATACAAAAAAACAATCTTTGCCGTACCTAATCTAGTTTTTGTGTTATGAGTAAAAATATCAAAATACGTTTTAACATTACGAGAGGAATTTTTCAAAACTCGATTCTGAAGTAACGGCTGGATCGAATTAAACAAAACTTTGTATACAAAGTTAAAAAAAGATGCTGATTAGAAATATGTGATAAAAAAAGGGGGTTCTCATTGAAAAATTTGAAGTTGATGCTCGTTTTAATATGAAGACGACCCCTTAACAACAATTTTTTACCATAATTATGTAGAACTTTTTATTCCTGAAATAATGACACCTTACACGTGTCTCTAGTATCTATAGTCTTTGAATACGATCGAGTGTTTCGTTTTTTTTTTCTATGACTGTACAATGTAATATACATTTGAAAATGCTTACACTTTTAAACAACTTCGGTACTTTGTCGCATTGCATTCCGTTTCTTTTTTGTCCAATAGCAGTCTTGTTGTTTTGCACATTTAATCTTCCATCACCAGCAGTTTCAGTTTCTTCATTGCTATTTGCTCCATAATATTTACCAATTGTATCAATATCAATGCAGTCTCCATGTGCAGCATCAAAAAGCAATTTATTAGAGGGCTTCTTCTGATAGAGCCTATAAAAATACTAGAGATTAAAGACTCTCACAAAAGCACATAATCATTGTGTGCTAAGTATTTAAATGTCTTCATTTTTTCTGGTCTTTTTTAAGTGGATGTTCATACGCTATTTTAACGTTTGAAGTGTACGTAAACTTTGCAAGAAGTGCATGGGGGAGGGGTTGCAACAACAGTGATTAGGTCGCTGGATAACTTTGCAAGACAGAAATGTAGTCAATGGATATGCTTATTTCTTAATTGCAATTTTTTCTCAGCTATGGAAACCGTAATGCTTCTGGAGCTTTCTTGGCAAATCAGGAAGCTGCCCAACTAATACTTAAATTTTCTCCGAAGGTACCAGAAACATGAGTGGATTTCACCGGAGATATTTCTGTATTATTTAGAAAGATTTAAGGAAGAATTCAGGAAGAAAACTGACTTATAGCGGAAAGCATCCCTGGTTTTTGCAAGATATGTTACTGGCAGAAATAGGGCACATCAGCTGCTCATTATTTTTCAGGAACGTTTCTGCATCTTTTTACAGTGCAAGAGTAAGAACTCCTCGTCTAATGAAAAGGTACACTAGAAAACCCTACAGCTTAAAATTTAAATACTACAGTCGGCGCCATACACCCTCTCCTGGTCGGCATCCCTATTTTATATGTGAAAGCTCACCCACATTTTCGATGAAACATTTAAATAGTACATGAGTGTTTTTTAAGTTTTTTGTTTTCTTAACGAATTAAAATATTTTAAGGTAACGTCAGGTTACACCAGAAGTTACATTTATTTATATACGCATTTAAATATGCATTCAAAAGTTAATCAATCGATACATTTGTTGATGAAAACGAGCCCGTAAAATTTCCAACTGAATTTTAAATTCTCTGGATGTTCCAGGAATACCATCACACAATCTTCAGTTGAAAATTGGTTCACCAATTATTCTTCTCAATAAGGTAAACCCACGTAGATTATCCAACAGTACAAGAACAGTTATCAAACAGATCACTGGAAATGGAAATGTTCTCTAAGCAACAATTCTGACGGGAAAGTTTAAAGGAGAAATCATCCTGTTGCCATGAATTCCATTAATATCGTCAGAATCTTAAATACCGTTTAGAAGCCTTCATTTTCCGATTTGTCTTGCTTTCGCGACAACCACAAATAGATCATCTCAAGGCCAAACACTGTCTATTTGCGGTTTGGAAAGCCCAACATGTATTTCGATAGCTGTAAAAAATCTACTATCAGACATTTTCCAGAAAATATTCTAAGAAGTTCTGAATCTGTATAAGGGGCTTAAAATCTACATGAGTCTTTGAGAAATTATTTTACATTGTCCTGTCGCTACATAAATAATGGATCCGCAAAGCAGTTAGATTTTGGATGAAAATAATCTTCTGGCAGCTCTTGGTAGCCTTGAGCATTCAAGCGATTGCCTATAACTGCTGTATCAGTTTTTCTTCTCCTTCCGAATCCGGTGCACATCATAACTAAATCACTAACAGCTTCCCTTTTCAAAAATATTTGTGTAATGTTCCGTACATTTCATATCAGTAAATTGCCAGTCATCTGGACCGTCAAAGTAAAATTTTCTTTCATCATTGAATATTAAGTAAAGCCACTGCTCTATCCAAAACATCCTTTCTTAAGCGAATTTCAACTTTTTTTTTTGTGCGTTTTAGCGAGTTTTGGAGTCGATTTCCACTTTAAAATATCCAACTTGTTGAACTTCTTTTTTACGCCATAGACTGTTGATTTAAGTTTTAGGGTGCTATGCTCTCCGGCTAAAGTGGATATGCCCATATTTCCAGAATTTAACTCTTTTTTACTAGTTTTTCGTCGACAGGGTGGTTCTTTTAAAGGATGCCTAGGTGATTATGTCGTACACTGTAAAAACGATTCAGAAACGTTCGTGGAAAATAATAGGCAGCTGACGTGCCCAATTTCTGCCAGTAACATGTATCGCAGAAACCAGGAACGTTTTCGGCTAAAATTTAGTAACCTTCCTGAAAAATCTAGACAACTTCCCGTTTATAGTTAATCTTGTCTCGGGAATTTCAGAGTAATCTTCAGCAAGGATAATATACCAGTTCCAAAAGTTGTATTGCAAGCACGGTCAATGCTCAGCCAGAATTGTATGCAAGTATCCAGCACCTCACTTGATTGCGATTCTTGTAAGCCACCTAGTTTATGGACTTACTAGTCGACCCGTGCGGAACTCCGCACTGTGCTTCAAATCGTTTCATAAGGCATTTCGCTCTTTAAGAATTTCAAAGGAAGAACATTATGACGAAGAACCGAAAAAAAAGTAAGCGCAGAAGAGAAGGCATGTAATTTAAAGACATCAGTAACAAAACCTCGTTAAATACAACGTTGTGATAATTTGATCATAGCTCCCCTTTTAATCGTACATATTTTCAATGCAAACATAAATGTCATTAAAAGTGTGGCTGAGTGGTGACTCGTGAAAAAGCAATAATTGTGCATGTGAAAAAACAGGTTGTGGCAAATACAGTCCTGCACATGTCAGCATCTGACGGGAAAAAAAGAAACATTAAAGAGATATTTATTGGCACGGATTCGAATTGGCGCCATTCTAACTAACAGCCCGACACCCCAACAAACCTAGCAATTGCGCCTTCCTTTTCGAAAGCTATTCATTGAAGGAATGCGTAGTAAAAAACAGCAAAAAAGCTTTTTGCCAAAAAAAAAAAAAAAAACATAATATTAATAAGATCATGCATCTGTGTTTTGTCATTAACCAGCATGATACGATTTAAAATTATTCGCAAAGCATGGAATTTGATTAAAGAATGACGAAGATCTCACGTAGCGATTGAAACAAACATTCTAGAGAAGTAATAAATTTGATTGAAAATAAGTGTTTTTATCTTTGAATGTTGAACTATTTCACATAGAAGGTTGCTTTAACCGTTACGGCTTAAATGCCCTCACATAATTCTCTTTTAATCGAACACTTAAAATTCAAAACCAAAACCAGTTGAACTGAGTCCGTTCTTAAGTGTAATTTTTCGAACGTAGACAAAATGTATTTTTTTTTTCAGCAGAAAGCAGAGGAGTAGAAAATAATTTCTTGCTAATGAAGTTGATAATACTTTTAATGCTTTATATCGTATTCGCGCGAATAAAAAATTAAAGGTTTACTAAGTGAAACTCGTAGTTTTAATCGGGCGTAGTATTTTTTCATTTGTACAAAAGGTCGAACACTGCTATTAGAAACATCTACATTTTAGCATACAATAAAAATGTTTTTCTGCACAAAAAGGATTTCTTTAGGTAAATCTAATACTTTTTTATGCTTGCATTATGTTGAGTGGTCTGGATGTAGTCAAAGAACACAGTTCGATTAACAATCAACTTATCCGAATGATAACTGTAGCCTGCATAAAGGAGTCGAAACACCAAGTAGCATTCCCACTGCATTTATTTTATTAGGTGTGTATGTTATGAGCACATGTAATGTGTAATACTAATATAAATTTGATATTATGTCGGACAGCCCAAGCTTCCCCGAAGTTCAGATAGTTTATACCCGAACGCTCTACCGAAAAAAACTTATCAATTAAACCGAACAACTAAGTCCAGTGCTGTTAAGCTTTATTAAAATAAAAACACACTACCAGGCTATTTTTTGTTTTTTTTTTTTTTTTTGTTTTTTTTTTTGCCGAAAGCTACGTAAAAAATTTAAAACTGCATTAGAACTTTGCTTTAAAAAATGCATAAGAACTACAGGCAGCATCAAGGTTCTGAAACAGCAAGAGGCGATTTCGAACACTTGAATTTTCGACCGTAAGCCTTTTTTTCGTCATTGGCCAGCCTGATAAGTTTTAAAATGAGAGGGGATTAATATATAAGATAAGATATTGAAGAAAAATGTTTTTATTTTTGAAAATTTTTACAATTTGTTATCGCAGGCTGCTTAAACCGTTATAACTTAGATGGCAGCACGTGTTCATCATTTAACAGCACGGTTAAAATACAAAATAAATTGAACTATGCTTTCGAATGTAGTAAAAATCTTTATATATTATTTCTGTAGCCTGTTTTTGATTTCTACGCCAGATTTTCCTCAATTCCTGATCGATTTCTTTGATTTACACCTTATTTTAAAGCTTATGGTGCTGGCTACTGACGAAAAATAGACCCACGGTCTAAAAATTGTTTTTTGAGCCGAAAAACCTGTTTTAAAGAACCAGAATGAGATTTTTGGTTAAACTTATAACTTTAACTTGCACTATGACCGACAGAGCTGAATAGCTTGATCGGCAGAGCGTACTCCTCGTAACCAGGAGATTGCGTGTTCGGGCCCACGTCCGGACAATCTGCATCAAAAAATTAGAGAACTATCATGTATTACATAAATACTTAATTAAGTGAATAACAAATATGAGAGAATAGAATAAATGAGTAGGAAACGCACTTTGCTGTTGTGAAAACTTGATGTGGTTTTGTGCTAAAGTACCTCTGAATTGTAGGTTTTTTTTTTTTAACTTTGGCTCTGGTAAGAAAATTAAAGCATAATGTAAGTAAAAATATAAGTAACAGGTTTAAGATTTCAGACTACAATAGAATTGTTTTTTGTTCAGAAAAAAATAATAAATCGTATATTGAAATATATATATTCTTCTAATGAGTTTTTGACTCTTTGTACAAATAAAAAAATTACTACCTCAAATTGATGGGTAAAAAACGTATTTTTTTTCTTTTTTTTTGCAAAAAAAATAGCTTATCACATTTTTACTACATTCAAAAAGCTACGCTTAAAAAAGAGCATAGTTCAATTTATTTTGTATTTTAACCGTGCTGTTAAATGATGAACACGTACTGCCATCTAAGTCATAATGGTTCAAGCAGCCTGCGGTAACAAATTGTAAAAATTTTGAAAAATTAAAACATTACTCTTCAATATCTTATCTTATATATTATTCCCCTCTCATTTTAAAACTTATCAGGCTGGCTAACGACGAAAAATAGACTTACGGTCGAAAAATCAAGTTTTCGAAAACGCCCCTTGCTGTTTCAAAACCTTGATGCAGCCTGTAGTTCTTATGCATTTTTTTAAGATAAGTTTTAATGCAGTATTCCAATTTTTTACGTCACTTTCGGCAAAAAAAGAAAAGCCTGTGTGTGTGTGTTTAAATTTCAATCCTTCTATATTATTTCTGTAGCCTGTTTTTGGTTTCTATGCCAGTCCTCAATTCTTGATCGATTTCTTTGATTTACTCCTTATTTTAAAGCTTATGGTGCTGGCTACTGACGAAAAATAGACCCACGGTCCAAAAATTGTTTTTTGAGCCGAAAAACCTGTTTTTAAGAACCAGAGTGAGATTTTCGGTTAAACTTATAACTTTAACTAGCACTATGAATGACAGAGCTGAATAGCTTAATCGGCAGAGCGTTCTCCTCATAACCAGGAAAATGCGTGTTCGGGCCTACGTCCGGACATCTGCATCAAAAAATTAGAGAATTATCGTGCATTACATGAATACTTAGTTAAGTGAATAACAAATAGTAGGAAATAGAATAAATGAGTTGGAAACGCACTTTGCTGTTATGAAAATTTGATGTGGATTTGTGCTAAAGTACCTCTGAATTGTACTTTTTTTTTTTAACTTTGGCTCTGGTAAGAAAATTAAAGCATAATGTAAGTGAAAATATAAGTAACAGTTTTAAGATTTCAGACTATAATAGAATTGTTTTTTGTTCAGAAAAAAATAATAAATCGTATATTGAAATATATATATTCTTCTAATGAGTTTTTGACTCATTGTACAAATAAAAAAATTACTACCTCAATTTGATGGGTAAAAAACGTATTTTTTCTTTTTCTTTCTATTTTTTGCAAAAAAAAAAAGCTTATCACATTTTTACTACATTCGAAAAGCTACGCTTAAAAAAGAGCATAGTTCAATTTATTTTGTATTTCAAACCGCGCTGTTAAATGATGAACACGTGCTGCCATCTAAGTTATAACGGTTCAAGCAGCCTGCGGTAACAAATTGTAAAAATTTTCAAAAATAAAAACATTTCTCTTCAATATCTTATCCTTATGAATTATTTCTGTAACCTGTTTTTGGTTTCTAAGCTAGATTTTCCTCAATTCTTGATCGATTTCTTTGACTTACAACTTATTTTAAAGCTTATCGTGCAGGCTACTGACGAAAAATAGACCCACGGTCTAAAAATTGTTTTTTTTTTTTTTTCGGGCAAAAAACCTGTTTTAAAGAACCAGAATGAGGTTTTGGGTTAAATTTATAACTTTAACTTGCACTGTAACCGACAGAGCTAAATGGCTTGATCGGCAGAGCGTTCGACTGGTAACCAGGAGAATGCGTGTTCGGGCCCCATGTCCGAACAATCTGCATCGAAGAATTAGAGAAATTTCACGCATTACGTGAACACTGAATAACAAATATGAGGAAATAGAGTAGAGGAGATGGAAATGCGCCTTGCGATTATGAAAACTTGATGCAATATGGAGTTAAAATGATTCTTAATTTTAAGGTTTTTTTTTTTTGAGGCTTCGGCTCCGGTAAGAAAATTAAAGCATAATGTAAGCGAAAATATAAGTATCAGGTTTAAGATTTCAGACTACAATGGAATTGTTTTTTGTTCAGAAAAATATAATAAATCGTATATTGAAATATAGATTTTCTTCTAATGAGTTTTTGATTCTTTGTACAAATAAAAAAATTACTACCTCAATTTGAAGGGTAATATATATATTTTTTCTTCTTTTTGCAAAAAACCAAATAGCCTATCACATTTTTACTACATTCGAAAAGCTACGCTTAAAAAAGAACTTAGTTCAAAATATTTTGTAGTTTAACCGTGCTGTTAAATGATGAACACGTGGTGCCATCTAAGCCAGAACGGTTGAAGCAGCCTGCGATAACAAATTGTAAAAATTTTCAAAAATAAAAAACTTTCTCTTCAATATCTTATCTTATATACTATTATTTCCGTGGATTATTTTTCTGTCAGTATGCGACATCTTTCTTATCTCTTGAAGAAATCCCCCCCCCCCATTTAAAAACTTATCAGGCCGGGTAATGACGAAAATATACTTTCGGTCTAAAAATCAAGTTTTCGGACACGCCCCTTGCTGTTGCAAATCTTTAATGCAGTATGTACTTCTTATGCAATTTTTTTTAAAGCAAAGTTCTAATACAATTTTCCAATTCTTTGTGTCGCTTTTGGCAAGAAAAAAAAATACCTGTGTTTTCTTTAAAAAAAAAAAAAAAAAAAAAAAAAAAAAAACAAAGTTTAAAAACACTGGACTTAGTGGTTCGGTTAAATTGATAAGTTTTTTCGGTATAGCGTTCGGCTATAAACTATCTGAACTTCGGGCTAGCTCGGGCTGTCCAAGATAATAGCAAATTTACATTAACATTATGCATTACATGTACTCATAACATACAACAGATAACACACGTAATAAAATAAATGCAGTGGGAATGCTACTTGGTGTTTTGACTAATTTATGCAGGCTACAGTCATCATTCAGATAAGGTGAACTGTTAATAGACGGGTGTTCAAGACCACTAAGCATAATGTAAGCATAAAAAAAGTATTAGATATACCTCAAGGGATTCCTTTTTGTGCAGAAAAACGTTTTCATTGTGTGCTGAAATGTAGATTTTTCTAATAGCAGTGTTCGAACTTTTGTACAAATGAAAAAATACTACGCCAAATTAAAACTACGAGTTTCACACATAGTAAATCTTTAATTATTTATTCTAATACGATATAAAACATTAAAATATTATCAACTTCATTAGTAAGAAATCATTTTCTACTCCTCTGCTTTCGGCTGAAAAAAAAAATTGTTAATCAGAATGGCGCCAGTTCAAATCCGTGCCAATAAATATATCTTTAATGTTTCTTTTTTTTTTTCCGTCAGATGCTCACATGGGCAGAACTGTATTTGCCACAACCTATTTTTCCACACATAAAATTACTGCTTTTTCACCAGTCACTCAGCCACACTTTTAATGATATTTATATTTGCATTGAAAATAAGTACAACCAAAAGGTGAGCGATGATCAAGTTATCACAATATTGTATTTAACGAGGTTTTGTTACTGATGTCTTCAAATTACATGCCATTTCTTGTGCGCTTACTTTTTTCGGTTTTTCTTCATAATATTCTTTCTTTGAAATTTTTAAAGAGCGAAATGCCTTATGAAACAATTCAAAGTACAGTGCGGAGTTCCGCACGGGTCGACTAGTGTGATAAGCTATTTGTTTTTTAGCAAAAAGAAGAAAAAATATATATTTTACCCTTCAAATTGAGGTAGTATTTTATTTATTTGTACAAAGAGTCAAAAACTCATTAGAAGAATATATATTTCAATATACGATTTATTATTTTTTTTCTGAACAAAAATCAATTCTATTGTAGTCTGAAATCTTAAACCTGTTACTTATATTTTCGCTTACATTATGCTTTAATTTTCTTTCCAGAGCCAAAGCTTCAAAAAAAAAAAAAAAAAATCACGTGCAATTTCGAAGTAATTTAGCACAAAATCGCTGAATGTTTTCATATCAGCAAGGAGCATTTCCTTCTCATTTATTCTATTCCCTCATAGTTGTTATTCATTTATTTCAGCGATCATGTAATGCGCGATATTTCTCTAATTTTTTTGTTGCAGATTGTTCGGACGTGGGCCCGATCACGTAATCTCCTGGTTACGAAGAGAACGCTCTGCCGATCAAGCTACTCAGCTCTGTCGGTCACAGCGCAAATTAAAGTTATAAGTTTGACCGTAAACCTCATTCTGGTTCTTTAAAACAGGTTTTTCGGCTAAAAGAAACAATTTTCAGACCTTGGGTCTATTTTTCGTCAGTAACCAGCACCATAAGCTATAAAATAAGCCGTAAATCAAAGAAATCGATCAAGAATTGAGGGAAATTTGGCGTAGAAACCAAAAACAGGCTACAGAAATAATATATAAGGATTCGCTTCCATAGGGAGCTTGATTACTCTGAACTGGCCGCTTTCGAATTGAAGCCGACACACCTTATAAATACTCTCAAATAATCTTTAAACTAAGAGCTAAAAATATTTTTAACAACAGAGATAAGTCTGCATTTATGCAACTTGTAGCAATTCAGGAAACTTTTGACAATGATACATGATATTTCCAGGAAGTGTATAAAAGCCATTGAAATCCCGAAAGGTTACACGGGAATATTCAGTAACGTTTCGGAATTATTTTAGTGTTAAGCATTTCCAAGTCGCAAAAAGTTAATCACAATGTTAGGGCAGCGGTTCAACACATTTTCTATTCTTCCTTTCGATTTTTCACGCAAAGTATGAATTTTTTCTATTCAACCATTGAAAGGCTGTATGGGTGGCTCACTTCGCTTGCTTAAAACCTGCTGTTGAAATCGGTTCCAAAAGAGAAGAGCAGCGAGCGTAATCCCGACGTAAGACTAAAATATGATATTTAGCCCAAATAAACGTATTCGTTCAAATACGAACAAATGATGAAAACATTTTCAAAATGAAATTTGTGATCATATCAAATTGACTTAAGTATTTATTACAAATACTAATGCGAAAGAGTGCGCTTGGTATCCGATTGACTTCTGCAAAAGCAGAAGTTAACGAATTGGCAATTAATAACATTCACGAATGTATATCAAGTACGATATTTCAGTTGAATGATGTACACTTAAACTTTGACTTTAATGATAAGAAATTAATTGAAATTTGAGATTGGAGGAAATGCTCTAAAGGTAAACGTCTAACTTTTAACTCATTAAGTTTGATTAATTACTCTTGAATTTAATATCCGTTGGTCGAAGAGTTATGTAATTTAAAATTGAAGACGTTTTTAAAATAATGATTGCAATTATTTCAGTTTGGTAAATGTTTAAAAAATATAAATAAAGTAAATTTGCTAGCAACTTATTTTGCATGAATTTGAAGCTGAATAATATTTACTTCATATGTTGAAGATTAAGACTAAGAATCATACTAAAATATACTTAAATAGTACTAGGTTAAGTGCACCACTAACAGTCGGTCAGACAGCCGAAGTCGGACACAATGATATAAAACATCCTATAAATAGTATGTACAGTCAAGTCCCGACTTACGCGAGGGATGTGTTTCAAGACTCCTCGCGTAAGTCGAAAATTCGCGTTGCGGAAAAGGGAATGTGTAAAATCTTTTATAAACATACCCAATTATTTTAGACACTTTTAAACACCACCTCAAACTATGAAAAACCATTTCTTAACCATACAGTACTGTTTCTTACATAAAAAACTGAATTTTAAGTTTAGAAAAATGTTTTGTTAAACAAAAAATACTGCTACGATGCACAAAAACAATGATTAATGGGGAAAAAAATACAAAAATAAACCAGTACGATACGTACAGTATGTGTAAGAAAAACAAATGCACTATAGTTTTACTGTACAGTTGATCCAGTAATGATATTTGTAACTTAAAAAAGTGAACATGATGATGATTTATGCTGCATGATCTAGCGTTATTCTTATACTTTTTTTAATACCCAATATAATTGCTTCACTAGTTCTTTCATAACGTTTCCATAAATGGCAACACCCTTCTTCCTGGTTTCTTAAATTCACAATACAAGAGCAGCTTCCATTTTCATAATTTTTGCATTTTGCTTAGATACTGCTCAGTAAACTTTTACGGACTTCCTTTTCTTGACTTTTAATTGCACATATGGAAAATTCACTCATACCTAATTGTCGTGGTACCTTCGACGCATTTGTTCAAGCACATAATTAATAGCTTTTCTTTAATTGACAGAAACTTTCTCTTTTTTTTCCTATCTTCACAAGATGAAACAGCGCTCTAAGGTGTCAATATATATTTCAACAACTTTCACATTGGGATTGAAAAAAAAGTTATTTGTATAACGATGTATAAGACTAGTACGGTGTGGGAACTTCCGCTCTCAGTGATGCTAAACGGATGAAAGTCCATTCACCAAATTTTTTTAGTAGCCATTAACAAAACCGATACTTACACCCCGTGATTCCTTTCCGAAAATTTTCTTGTTGCGAGCGAGGAATTTGCGTGACGTCTAAAATTCTTTACTGGTGAAAAAAATCGCGTTATAACCATTTCGCGTAAGTCGGATCGCGTTGTAGCGGGAGTCGACTGTATCTACAGTTCACTCTCGATAACTCCAAGGCCCTATAACTCGATTACTCTTTTATCTCAAAGTATCCATTCGGTCCCAAAAAAAAAAAAATATTGTGTTTTCAGTATAAATTTGCCTTTACAACTCGAATGCACTTCTTTTAAGTTGCAGTTTTTACGAAAGTTTCGTTTTAATTTAGAAAGTTACCGAAGAGAGCTGTTTGTGGTTAGTCTACTTGTGTCGATTCTGATGAAAAATCTTTACTATCTCGAACTAATCGGCAAGTATCGGATTTTGCAAATAATTTACTTCAGTACCTGGAAAATTCTATAAACGTGGATAGGTCAAACTGTGTTTACATGTTTAATGACGATTTAAGATGCGATTAAAAAAAATCCAAACAGTCTAGAATAACTTCCTTATTGGAAGAATCTTTATCAAATTTATAAAATTTATTCTCTGTTGAGGTATTTTTATGAAATGCATACTAAAAATTAATTCACTCCAAACTACAAGTGTTATAATCTATCTAATATTCGCTATCTCTGAGGAAAAAATAAAAGTTTTCCTTTGGAAAACGGTAAAAGAACTTCCGATAACTCGAACTACCAATTACTCGAAGATTTTAGCTAGTCCCTTCATATTTCCAATTATTGAGAGTTGACTAAAATTAAATATGACACACTAGTCGACCCGTGCGGAACTCCGCACTGTACTTTGAATTGTTTCATAAGGCATTTCGCTCTTTAAAAATTTCAAAGAAAGAATATTATGAAGAAAAACCGAAAAAAGTAAGCGCACAAGAAATGGCATGTAATTTGAAGACATCAGTAACAAAACCTCGTTAAATACAATATTGTGATAACTTGATCATCGCTCACCTTTTGGTTGTACTTATTTTCAATGCAAATATAAATATCATTAAAAGTGTGGCTGAGTGACTGGTGAAAAAGCAGTAATTTTGCGTGTGGAAAAATAGGTTGTGGCAAATACAGTTCTGCCCATGTGAGCATCTGACGGAAAAAAAAAAGAAACATTAAAGATATATTTATTGGCACGGATTTGAACTGGCGCCATTCTGATTAACAATTTTTTTTTTCAGCCGAAAGCAGAGGAGTAGAAAATGATTTCTTACTAATGAAGTTGATAATATTTTAATGTTTTATATCGTATTAGAATAAATAATTAAAGATTTACTATGTGTGAAACTCGTAGTTTTAATTTGGCGTAGTATTTTTTCATTTGTACAAAAGTTCGAACACTGCTATTAGAAGAATCTACATTTCAGCACACAATGAAAACGTTTTTCTGCACAAAAAGGAATCCCTTGAGGTATATCTAATACTTTTTTATGCTTACATTATGCTTAGTGGTCTTGAACACCCGTCTATTAACAGTTCACCTTATCTGAATGATGACTGTAGCCTGCATAAATTAGTCAAAACACCAAGTAGCATTCCCACTGCATTTATTTTATTACGTGTGTTATCTGTTGTATGTTATGAGTACATGTAATGCATAATGTTAATGTAAATTTGCTATTATCTTGGACAGCCCGAGCTAGCCCGAAGTTCAGATAGTTTATAGCCGAACGCTATACCGAAAAAACTTATCAATTTAACCGAACCACTAAGTCCAGTGCTTTTAAACTTTGTTTTTTTTTTTTTTTTTTTTTTTTTTTTTTTTAAAGAAAACACAGGTATTTTTTTTCTTGCCAAAAGCGACACAAAGAATTGGAAAATTGTATTAGAACTTTGCTTTAAAAAAAATTGCATAAGAAGTACATGCTGCATTAAAGATTTGCAACAGCAAGGGGCGTGTCCGAAAACTTGATTTTTAGACCGAAAGTATATTTTCGTCATTACCCGGCCTGATAAGTTTTTAAATGGGGGGGGGGGATTTCTTCAAGAGATAAGAAAGATGTCGCATACTGACAGAAAAATAATCCACGGAAATAATAGTATATAAGATAAGATATTGAAGAGAAAGTTTTTTATTTTTGAAAATTTTTACAATTTGTTATCGCAGGCTGCTTCAACCGTTCTGGCTTAGATGGCAGCACGTGTTCATCATTTAACAGCACGGTTAAACTACAAAATATTTTGAACTAAGTTCTTTTTTAAGCGTAGCTTTTCGAATGTAGTAAAAATGTGATAGGCTATTTGGTTTTTTGCAAAAAGAAGAAAAAATATATATATTACCCTTCAAATTGAGGTAGTAATTTTTTTATTTGTACAAAGAATCAAAAACTCATTAGAAGAAAATCTATATTTCAATATACGATTTATTATATTTTTCTGAACAAAAAACAATTCCATTGTAGTCTGAAATCTTAAACCTGATACTTATATTTTCGCTTACATTATGCTTTAATTTTCTTACCGGAGCCGAAGCCTCAAAAAAAAAACCTTAAAATTAAGAATCATTTTAACTCCATATTGCATCAAGTTTTCATAATCGCAAGGCGCATTTCCATCTCCTCTACTCTATTTCCTCATATTTGTTATTCAGTGTTCACGTAATGCGTGAAATTTCTCTAATTCTTCGATGCAGATTGTTCGGACATGGGGCCCGAACACGCATTCTCCTGGTTACCAGTCGAACGCTCTGCCGATCAAGCCATTTAGCTCTGTCGGTTACAGTGCAAGTTAAAGTTATAAATTTAACCCAAAACCTCATTCTGGTTCTTTAAAACAGGTTTTTTGCCCGAAAAAAAAAAACAATTTTTAGACCGTGGGTCTATTTTTCGTCAGTAGCCTGCACGATAAGCTTTAAAATAAGTTGTAAGTCAAAGAAATCGATCAAGAATTGAGGAAAATCTAGCTTAGAAACCAAAAACAGGTTACAGAAATAATTCATAAGGATAAGATATTGAAGAGAAATGTTTTTATTTTTGAAAATTTTTACAATTTGTTACCGCAGGCTGCTTGAACCGTTATAACTTAGATGGCAGCACGTGTTCATCATTTAACAGCGCGGTTTGAAATACAAAATAAATTGAACTATGCTCTTTTTTAAGCGTAGCTTTTCGAATGTAGTAAAAATGTGATAAGCTTTTTTTTTTTTGCAAAAAATAGAAAGAAAAAGAAAAAATACGTTTTTTACCCATCAAATTGAGGTAGTAATTTTTTTATTTGTACAATGAGTCAAAAACTCATTAGAAGAATATATATATTTCAATATACGATTTATTATTTTTTTCTGAACAAAAAACAATTCTATTATAGTCTGAAATCTTAAAACTGTTACTTATATTTTCACTTACATTATGCTTTAATTTTCTTACCAGAGCCAAAGTTAAAAAAAAAAAGTACAATTCAGAGGTACTTTAGCACAAATCCACATCAAATTTTCATAACAGCAAAGTGCGTTTCCAACTCATTTATTCTATTTCCTACTATTTGTTATTCACTTAACTAAGTATTCATGTAATGCACGATAATTCTCTAATTTTTTGATGCAGATGTCCGGACGTAGGCCCGAACACGCATTTTCCTGGTTATGAGGAGAACGCTCTGCCGATTAAGCTATTCAGCTCTGTCATTCATAGTGCTAGTTAAAGTTATAAGTTTAACCGAAAATCTCACTCTGGTTCTTAAAAACAGGTTTTTCGGCTCAAAAAACAATTTTTGGACCGTGGGTCTATTTTTCGTCAGTAGCCAGCACCATAAGCTTTAAAATAAGGAGTAAATCAAAGAAATCGATCAAGAATTGAGGACTGGCATAGAAACCAAAAACAGGCTACAGAAATAATATAGAAGGATTGAAATTTAAACACACACACACAGGCTTTTCTTTTTTTGCCGAAAGTGACGTAAAAAATTGGAATACTGCATTAAAACTTATCTTAAAAAAATGCATAAGAACTACAGGCTGCATCAAGGTTTTGAAACAGCAAGGGGCGTTTTCGAAAACTTGATTTTTCGACCGTAAGTCTATTTTTCGTCGTTAGCCAGCCTGATAAGTTTTAAAATGAGAGGGGAATAATATATAAGATAAGATATTGAAGAGTAATGTTTTAATTTTTGAAAATTTTTACAATTTGTTACCGCAGGCTGCTTGAACCATTATGACTTAGATGGCAGTACGTGTTCATCATTTAACAGCACGGTTAAAATACAAAATAAATTGAACTATGCTCTTTTTTAAGCGTAGCTTTTTGAATGTAGTAAAAATGTGATAAGCTATTTTTTTTGCAAAAAAAAAAAGAAAAAAAATACGTTTTTTACCCATCAATTTGAGGTAGTAATTTTTTTATTTGTACAAAGAGTCAAAAACTCATTAGAAGAATATATATATTTCAATATACGATTTATTATTTTTTTCTGAACAAAAAACAATTCTATTGTAGTCTGAAATCTTAAACCTGTTACTTATATTTTTACTTACATTATGCTTTAATTTTCTTACCAGAGCCAAAGTTAAAAAAAAAAAAAAACCTACAATTCAGAGGTACTTTAGCACAAAACCACATCAAGTTTTCACAACAGCAAAGTGCGTTTCCTACTCATTTATTCTATTCTCTCATATTTGTTATTCACTTAATTAAGTATTTATGTAATACATGATAGTTCTCTAATTTTTTGATGCAGATCGTCCGGACGTGGGCCCGAACACGCAATCTCCTGGTTACGAGGAGTACGCTCTGCCGATCAAGCTATTCAGCTCTGTCGGTCATAGTGCAAGTTAAAGTTATAAGTTTAACCAAAAATCTCATTCTGGTTCTTTAAAACAGGTTTTTCGGCTCAAAAAACAATTTTTAGACCGTGGGTCTATTTTTCGTCAGTAGCCAGCACCATAAGCTTTAAAATAAGGTGTAAATCAAAGAAATCGATCAGGAATTGAGGAAAATCTGGCGTAGAAATCAAAAACAGGCTACAGAAATAATATATTAGGATATTTTTTTGCGACAGAGTGTATTTATTTAAATAAACTTTTTTCTAAACATTTATGTTGCTTTAGTTGTGAAATATGACTTTCCGAAAATTTTGTGCTCTCCACAACATGTAACTTGTTTCCAATTAAAAAAAACTGCATTTTTTGAAACGAACTAAAAAGGTAATCCAAAATACTAATATCTTATATATGACGAAATGCTTTATACAGTTATTTCCAAGTACGGTATATGTGAGATAATAGGGTAAAAAGATAACGATGGTTAAATTAAATTATATTTATCCCTAGTGCAGACTTTCCGTTAACAAATGGAAGATATACATTAATTTAAAGATAAAACTGCAAAATCTTCTACGGTCTATGAAATATTGAGTTTTCAACGTTATATATTGTTCATTGTTGTTTTATTGCTTTTTTAAAATTATATTTTTCCATAAACGATTTGATAAGAATCCTTATATATTATTTCTGTAGCCTGTTTTTGGTTTCTACGCCAGATTTTCCTCAATTCTTGATCGATTTCTTTGATTTAAGCTTTATTTTAAAGCTAATGGTGCTGGCTACTGACGAAAAATAGACCCACGGTCTAAAAATTGTTTTTTTCAGCCGAAAAACCTGTTTTAAAGAACCAGAATGAGGTTTTCGGTTAAACTTATAACTTTAATTTGCGCTGTGACCGACAGAGCTGAATAGCTTGATCGGCAGAGCGTTCTCTTCGTAACCAGGAGAATGCGTGTTCCTGCCCACGTCCGGACAGTCTGCAACAAAAAATTAGAGAAATATCGCGCATTACATGAACACTTAATTAATTGAATAACAAATATGAAGGAATAGAATAAATAAGAAGGAAACGCTCCTTGCTGATATGAAAACTTGAAGTGACTTTGTGCTAAATTACTTCTGAATTGTACGTTTTTTTTTCTTTTTAAGCTTTGGCTGTGGTAAGAAAATTAAAACATAATGGAAGCGAAAATATAAGTAACAGGTTTAAGATTTCAGACTACAATAGAATTGTTTTTTGTTCAGAAAAAAATAATAAATCGTATATTGAAATATATATTCTTCTAATGAGTTTTTGACTCTTTGTACAAATAAAAAAATTACTACCTCAATTTGAAGGGTAAAATATATATTTTTTCTTCTTTCTGCAAAAAAACAAATAGCTTATCACATTTTTATTACATTCGAAAAGCTACGCTTAAAAAAGAGCATAGTTCAATTTATTTTGTATTTTAAACAAGCTGTTAACTGATGAACACGTGCTGCCATCTAAGTCATAACGGTTCAAGCAGCCTGCGGTAACAAATTGTAAAAATTTTCAAGAATAAAAAAATGTTTCTTCAATATCTTATCTTATATATTATTCCCTTCTCATTTTAAAACTTATCAGGCTGGCTAATGAAGAAAAATAGACTTACGGTTGAAAAATCGAGTTTTCGAAAACGCCCCTTGCTGTTTCAAAACCTTGATGCTGCCTGTAGTTCTTACGCATTTTTTAAAAGCAAAGTTCTAATGCAGTTTTCCATTTTTTGCGTCGCTTTTGGCAAAAAAAAAAATAGCCTGTGTGTGTGTTCATACTTTAATAAAGCTTAAAAGCACTGGACTTAGTTGTTCAGCTAAATTGATAAATTTTTTTCGGTAGAGCGTTCGGCTATTAACTATCTGAACTTCGGGCAAGTTTGGGCTGTCCGATATAATATCAAATTTATATTAGTATTACGCATTACCTGTACTCATAACATACAAACGTAATAAAATAAATGCAGTGGGAATGCTACTTGGTGTTTCGACTCCTTTATGCAGGCTACAGTTATCATTTGGATAAGTTGACTGTTAATCGAAGGGTGTTCTTCCTTTTTTTTAAGCTTTGACTACATCCAGACCACTCAGCATAATGTAAGCATAAAAAAGTATTAGATTTACCAAAAGGAAATCCTTTTTGTGCAGAAAAACTTTTTCAATGTATGCTGAAATGTAGATGTTTCTAATAGCAGTGTTCGACCTTTTGTACAAATCAAAAAATACTACGCCAAATTAAAACTACGAGTTTCACCCAGTGAAGTTTTTATTCGAGCGAATACGATATAAAGCATTAAAATATTATTAACTTCATTAGCAAGAAATCATTTTCTTCTCCTCTGCATTCTGCTGAAAAAAAAAAATACATTTTGTCTACGTTCGAAAAGTTACACTTAAAAAACGGACTCAGTTCATTTGGTTTTGGTTTTGAATTTTAAGTGTTCGATTAAAAGAGAAGCAACCTTCTATGTGAAATAGTTCAATATTCAAAGATAAAAACACTTATTTTCAATCTAATTTATTACTTCTCTAGAATGTTCGTTTCAATCGCTACGTGAGATCTTCGTCATTCTTTAATCAAATTCCATGCTTTGCGAATAATTTTAAATCGTATCATGCTGGTTAATGACAAAACATAGAAGCATGATCTTATTATTATTATTTTTTTAAATTTTTTTGGCAAAAAACCTTTTTGCTGTTTTTTACTACGCATTCCTTCAATGAATAGCTTTCGAAAAGGAAGGCGCAATTGCTAGGTTTGTTGGGGTGTCGGGCTGTTAATCAGAATGGCGCCAATTCGAATCCGTGCCAATAAATATCTCTTTAATGTTTCTTTTTTTCCCGTCAGATGCTCACATGGGCAGGACTGTATTTGCCACAACCTGTTTTTTTACATGCACAATTATTGCTTTTTCACGAGTCACTACTCAGCCACACTTTTAATGATATTTATGTTTGAATTGAAAATATGTACGACCAAAAGGTGAGCGATGATCCAATTATCACAACGTTGTATTTAACGAGGTTTTGTTACTGATGTCTTTAAATTACATGCCTTCTCTTCTGCCCTTACTTTTTTTTCGGTTCTTTATCATAATGTTCTTCCATTGAAATTCTTAAAGAGCGAAATACCTTATGAAATGATTCGAAGCGCAGTGCGGAGTTCCGCACGGGTCGACTAGTTTAACTTAATTTAGTTAAAGCACTAGTTTTTAGAAAACTGCGTGTGTTTACACAAAATATATGAATTTTTTCATAAAAATGAAATGCACTTTGACTTAGATACATTTTAAAATATCTTCCAAGATTCGAGTGTTTTATATCTTTAATGAAATGCTTTGTATACTCTGTGTCACCAAATGTGGTTTATTCTTCAGATGTTATGTTAAAAAGATAGCGACGGCTTAAATAATGCTATTTTACTGATAACACAAATTTTATGTAAACAAACGGAGTAATTCCATTAGTTTAACGGAGATAAAATTTTCTTCAATGCGTTAACAAATATTGTATTTTCATTATTATGGAAAGAAAATTGACATTTCATGTAAAAGCCACTTTTCATTTTTGTTTTGTCAAAGTATGGTGTTACTCTTTTAGGGTATTTTATCCAACAAAGTTAACTATACTAAGCAATTAACTAAGTTTCATTAACCACGACCATTAATGTAACTTTGCAGTTTAAACAGAAAATGATGTAACTTGTAACAGTAAAAACAAAATGGTGGCTCCAGCTGCAGCTAAATAATAATGATTTCCTTTAATTTCATATATTCCATTTTTAGCTAAGTAAATTCTAATTCTGCAATCTGTTTTTAATCAAAGTATTTGCAGCAATATGTGACAGTGTTATTCATTTCCCATGTCAAACACGATATCCGTTCACGTTCAAGTATTGATTCGTTGTTTTCGCACAGAATATCAGGAAATGGAGTAATTATCTTCAGCTCATATTTCTCGGTGTTGGATTTCTTTCTTGTTGGCTGAGTGCTTCACAAAACGTAAGAAGTGTTCCCCCCCCCCCCCACCCATGTTTCTAAATTTAGAAAACGTCAAGAAGAAGATTTGCTTAGAGAGAAGGATTGTTGTAAATTGTAAATTTAGAAACATTAAAATGAATAAGAAGATTTGTGGGTCTAACATGTGTCCTATTATTGTTTGCACAGTTTGGGTAAGAAGTCAGAAGTAAATTGTTTCTTCGAACTATATAATTCAAGATACCGTAAATTTAAAAAATAATCTAATAAACCGAATGGGGTTGTTACCTTCAGTCAAAACTAGTACTTTTTGTCGCTGAAATTGATAGAATATGCAAAAAAAAAAAAAAAAAAACCATGGATCCAGAAAAAAAATTTCATTTTCCCAACATTTATTTTTTAATTAGATTTTTTAATTGTTCGATTTTTCAAACAAGGCGTGGTCTTGATGACGTTACAAATGATGCTCTTTGGCGCATCTTTCTACCACGTTTCCACGTTATGATAATCAAGAAGCGAATTTAAATTGCGCTCTACGCTTGCTATCAACCATATCGTTGCCAATACACGTGAGTAAAGATGCGAATTAAATATTTCGTTCTGTGAATGGCAACACTGAATGGCATTTCATCATTTCTGATGTCATCGGACAGAAAAGTAAGCAATGAAAGCGCACCGATTCATGTAATTTTTAAAAAATATTAAACTTAAAGAAATTATTTGAAAAATGGTTAGATCTTTCCTATGTTTTTAAGCATGCTCTTTCAGAAAAAAAATACTTTTAAAATTTTGGAAACGACCCCATTATTAGGAATTCAGATTTAAAAGCAGAATATTATAGTTTTACTTCTATTGGTTGGATATTTTTGAGAAATCATTTTGCGTTATTTTGTGTGGGTTACAGACAACTGTTTTTGTTTTAGATTGCTGAATATAGCAGTTAAATTTTTTTTGTCGATATTATTTTAAAATACACGCACCACGTAGGGGAAAAAAACTTGCAGTACAAAATAAATCATACAATTCGAAACTTCTTCTTCTTTTTTTTTTGTCTTAGATTCAGAGTGATGTAAAACTCCTTAAACGGTGAACAGAAATTCATTGAAAATTTTAAGTTTTCGAAACGCAAAGTAATCACAAGGTTACAATTCTTAATCGTGAAAACTTTATTGTGAGAAACAACCTCAGGTTATTTAAAAATCCTATTTTGTATATCTTTCAATACTTATTATTAAACTTGAACGATATGCCCTGATTCTGGTAAAACATACTAGTTAAACTCTTGCAAAAGTGGGTAAGAGTAAAATACGAGTATATTTCCGCCTACCAACTGCATTAATTGGAGTTTGATCTAACAAAGTATATCTCAATGTTTTAGTGATAAATTATCCTAAAAACATCTTCCTTCTAACAATGGTAAAAACTATTTCGATTCATATGAAAACTGACGACTGAGTTTGAGACAAACTTGATTTGCATGACCCAGTTTGCCGCATTTCTATTGTCACTGCTGGATCTAATTTTACTGCCAAAATTGTCAAACGTTTCATAATCATAGCTGTTGTGTACGAAAAAGGCAATTTTTACTTAAATATTTTAAAATAAAAGAGCACTTATAGTGTATAGTGAACGAAGGCTAAAAATATGTATTGACTTACTTATTTGTTGACTTACTTACTTACTTATAAGTTGCTAACAGTACGTGAAATTTGTATAATACTAAAAATATGTATTGACAGATGTATGATTTGTATAATACTAAAAATATGTATATACTAAAAATATGTATTGACTTACTTTTCTTATCACTTCTCGAAAAAGAGATGAAGCAGAATTCAAACGCTAGGTTATCTCATCCACTTCGAAGTAAAAATTTACAATTTAATTCGCTGTGTTGAAGAACTATGGCATTGTTGCAACAAATAAATTTTTTGTTGTGTTGCATTTTTTTTTTTCGAAGTTGCTAACAGTACGTGAAATTTGTATAATACTAAAAATATGTATTGACAGATGTATGATTTGTATAATACTAAAAATATGTATATACTAAAAATATGTATTGACTTACTTTTCTTATCACTTCTCGAAAAAGAGATGAAGCAGAATTCAAACGCTAGGTTATCTCATCCACTTCGAAGTAAAAATTTACAATTTAATTCGCTGTGTTGAAGAACTATGGCATTGTTGCAACAAATAAATTTTTTGTTGTGTTGCATTTTTTTTTTCGAAGTTGCTAACAGTACGTGAAATTTGCATTGTTGGAATGCTGAAGGGAAGTATTGTCTTTAAAACGAACAATTAAATTTTTAGTTCAAATTTTGCGAAAATGAACAGATTTTTTTCGACGGTAAATTTATCAATAGCACGAAGTATAAATACATTGAACTACATGCATATTTATCAAGACTAGAAACTATATATTGAAAATATATAAGTTTAGAAACTTTATATAGAAAATACATAAGCTTTGAAATTTTATATGAAAAGTATATAAGATTAAAAAAACTATTTAAAGAGAATGCAAAAGCTCAGAAACAATTACTCTATTGCACTGCTCCCGGCTTCTGAATTCGGTATAAAGTATCAATATCCGTAATGCATCAAGGAACGTATATAAGATTACCTTCTCCGCATAAATTGTTTTATTTCCCAATGCTCTGTTTATTCTGTTTGCATTTAATCTTAAAATATTACTTTAATTCAAAAAATGTCTTTTATTATTATTTTTGTCTGTCTATTATTATTTTTTGAAAAGACATTATCTTAAATGTCTTTTCGAAAAATGTCTATTCTAAAAGGTTTCAAATGTATTAAGAAATTTTCTGTCAAAATCAGCTACCAAATCGTTGGCTGTTTACCAGATTTGGATTTCCCTTTAGTTTTCGTACTTATCCATTTGTAATAAGTTGAAAAGAGATAAGCCTGTGTGTTCCGCAGCCGTTTAATAAAATATAAATAAATCAAAAAAAAAAAAATTAATCTGAATTTTGACATTTTGAATTCAAATTATGTTTTTCGCAATCACGAGTGTGTGTATGTAGGCGTGTATGTTTGTGTGCGGGGGGTAAGTGTGTTTGTGTCTGTGAGCTGGCATAAGTGTGTGGGTAGATGTGTGTATGAATGTGTGTGGGGGAGGGGTCGGTATGTGTATGTGTGTGTAGGTATATGTGTTTGAGTCTGTGTGCAGGCATGAATGTGTGCGTAGTTGTATGTATGTGGGTAATTTGCGCGCCTGCTGCCTTCCTTGGATGTGGTAGCCGTTTCTCAGGCTCCCTCTCCGGAATCGAACCCTGATTCCCCGTCACCCGTTACGACCATGGTAGGCGCGTAACCTACCATCGACAGTTGATAAGACAGACACTTGATAGTTGTGTGTATGTGTGTGTAGGTGTATGTGTGTGTGTGTGTTTGTGTGTGTGTGCGTGTGTAGTTGTGTATGTATGCGCGTATGTGTAGGACATGGATGCAACCCGGAGACGGCTTTCGCCATAGCAGCAGCATCGTGAGGAGCCGGTCGACGGTGACAGGGTGCGGAGGGTGGCGGTGGGAAAATAAAATGATAGGACATCAAAACAGTCAAGTGAGAGCAATAAGCAATCGTGATTGCTCAAAAATAAAAAATAAAAAGAAATAAAAAGAAAGTAAATACATTTTAAAAACTTTTTCCAAAAGGTCTCTTTTGCCCAAGTCACTGCACTCCAATAGTGTGCTTAAAAATGGTTTCGATTTTTTTTTTTTTTTTTTTACCGTAGAGATTTTTGTAAAGAGAAATTCTGTTTTCTGAGCTGAGCAGTTTACGACGAGTACAGGTACGGAAGTACTGGAGAAAATTTCCCTTCCCTTCGGTTTCGTGTTCAAATTGTTGAGGTGGAGATGAATAGTGGTGCCATGTTTTAAAGATTAATATCTAGGACCTTTATTTGGAGTATGGTCTATTTGTACAATTTCATGGAATGTTTTAGAAATGTGTTGCTCAACCCTTATTATTTCTTTTGAGACTTGTATTCCTTGTAGTTACAGATGGAAAATGGTTTAAAGTTTTTTTTTTTTTTTTTCACTACCCATTACTTTTTATTGGAGGTGGATTTTGACCCTATCTTTCAATTGTTAATCTACTAGTCTAGATTTTGTAATTGGAGTAGAGTCTATTCGTATAATTTTATGGAATATGTTACAAATGTGTCCCTTAAACATTTTTATTTCTTTTGATGTTCGTATTTCTTATAACTACAGACGAAAACGTTTTGAAAGATTTTTTTCTCTGCTGATGACATTATCTTTTAAAGAGGGTAGTAACAATCGTTGTTATAGTCAAAATGGTATTGTTAAGTCTATATCATTTTGAATTACATTTATAGCTGCCAATTGAGAATTTTGACATTAAAGTGCATAAGATAATGGTCTGATACGTCAAGTTATTTTGCAGTAACCTAATATTTAAAAACTGACAGCAGGACAAAGTTTATAGTCAAAAATCTAATGGGCACTACTTACAATGGAAGATAACTCTCGGCGGCAAAAAAAAAAAAAAAAAAAAACCCGCAAAATGAAATAAATAACAAGAAACCTCACGTGAATTAGAAAACAAAATTGTTAATGAATGATTTTTAAACCTTTGCAGTTAACGGCTAAAAGAAGAAAGAATGGTAAAAACGATGTTTCAAGAACCCCTTAAGTCAAAAAGGGATTGTATTCAAAATAAAATTACTTTCCCATTTCACTATTTCATTCAAGTATGCTGATGTGCAATCTTACATCACTACTCATATACTTGCTTTTCCTTGATTTTCACATTTCTTCTTTTTGTATTAGTGATAATTAATCAAAGTACAAAATTTCAAATAACTTTTCTGATATGAAGCAGTAAATTACCGCCCCTAAGTCAGGGCTACGGTAGAACTACAAGCCCCCCCTACCCCCGTGCTAACTCTTTTACAGCCCATCATACCCTTTTCTAAATACAATTAAAAATAACAATTTCATTTTTCAAAACCATACTATTCGTAGTAAGTAAATCATGCATTGAAATATTATATTATCCTTTGCTAGTCAGCCAAAGGAACTATACATGTTATTTTGGCATATTTTCTGCTTCCCGCCAAATCGTGCTGTTATTTCTAAATTTTCCATTATTATCGCCTCAATAAATAAAACCAAACATTATCTGCCGTAAATTGAGAATGTCATTTCAGGTTTTCCCAAAGAGTTTCGATGTCTGATAGGAGGAAGAAACAAATCTCAATTAGAGTCTTATACTATTTCTTCGCTTTAGTGAATTCTGATTACTACTTCTCTAAGAGAAAATGCATCCCATCGGTTTATTCGATCACGAAAAAAACTAAGAGCGCGCAAAACAGTTTTTATCGCTTTAATTCTGGGATTTAATATTATTATATCCGAATTTATAAATATTGTTTTTCAGTGTAAAAAAATTCCGAAACGTTACTGAGTATTTCAGTGTAACGTGTCGGGATTTCAATGGTTTTTATCCTTTTCTTGGAAAAATCAAGTACTATTGCCAAAAAGTTTCCTGAATAGCTACAAGTTGCATGAATGCACACTTCTTACTGGTGTAAAAAATATTTTTACTCCCAGTTTAAAGATTAACTTTACGTATTTATAAAGTGATCTGCTTCACTTTACTTACGGTCCGTCTATGCTGATTATAAGCTTCCAGACGGAGCGGATAAATGTGGGCTACGCTGCTTTGCAAGAACTGCAGGCGAGTAAAATTCTCCATATCTGTTTGCAATTCTGGCTTAGCTTTGGCCATATTTGCAATACTGCATTTGAAACATCCTTGATAAATCAGGAAGGTACGAAGCTATGATCTTATGGCGTACTAAGTTAACTATAATTTTCCGGAGACAGGCCTGGCTTTTAACGGGAAGATTTCTGAATTCTTCAGGAAGCTTCCGAAATAATTTCAGAAAGGTTACTGAATATTAATGGAAAACGTTCCTGGTTTTTAAAGATATGTTACTGGCAGAAATTGGGCAAATCAGCTGCCCATTATTTTCCAGGTACGTTTCGGAATCGTTTTGAGAGTATTCGTTTAAACCATATTCTTCAAATCTTAAGCTCCGCGCCCTTGAACAATTTTAATTCGTTTTTCAAAAATAAGTCGCACTTACACCATTTTAAAGTAAATATGTATTATATTTCGTATTAATGGGATGTAAGAGAACTTTTTCGGACATAAATTCAGATTTTTGTTTCTTTAAAGAAGATGCAATCATTGAAACTATTTAACATTTACTGGTACTATAAGATATTGTTCCTTTTTTTTGTTAAATATATATAAGATTTCAAAAGTTTTTTATTTTTTATTTTTTATGACAAGAATTCAATTCGAAACAGTTTGAGGCGTACTGTCCCATTTTTTTTATTTGGTTGAAAGATTACGCTTCTTGTTTCGATTCAGAACAACATGTAGTAGGGGTAAAGGAGAAGTCTTCCCTCTTCCAAGATAACCTTTTGGGTATTATAAAATACTAGGTTTTCCGTAATCTATGACGTAACACAGTTCTTTCAATAGTCCGGATGTGATTGTCACTGAATCTTCTAAGTCAACAAATTATATCCTACCCAAACACCACTATCTCCTAAGAAGCAGAAGTCAGCTATACACTAAAAATAATTCAGAAACGGTCCTGGAAAATAATGGGCAGCTGATGTGCCCAACATCTTCCAGTAACATATCTTGCAAAAACCAGGAACGTTTTCCCCTAAAATTCATTAACCTTCCCTGAAACAATCCCTTCTGAAAAATTTAGGAATCTGCTCGTAAAAAGCCAGTTGATTGTCTGGAACTTTAGAGTAAAATTAGGTAGGTAAAATTAAGTCTCCTATATAATGGGAGCTTGACTTATTTGTCGTTTTGGTTCCAAAATTGTCGGGCGAAAAAAATAGTATTTGTACAAAAGCCTCATTGCAGAAAACTGGCGACCAAACTTTAGATGTGTTGCCTGATTGATGTTTGAATATTTTATTCTGTAGATGAAGACGATTTAATTAATACAAATTAAAAACAAATAAGGTGTGAAAAAAAGGTTTATTACAGTAAGCATTTCCCGATACGTTTTAGTTGAATTTGTGAGCTAAGTTATCTTTCTAGATTCACCTTAAGAGATGTTTTACTTAATTTTTCATCAATTGTTTTACTACATAGCAACCAACGAATATTATTACCTATTTATAAATACTAGAAATGAGGTTGGATTCAATTCTGTTATGGAACCAAAATGTCGGATAAGTCAACCTGTCCTTTTCAAGGGGCTCTTGGTATAATATAGTAGCTTAGCACCTTCCTGATTTATCAAGGAAGTTCCGAAAGCACTATCGCAAACATGGCCAAAGCTAGGACAGAATTGCAAATACGTATCATGAATTTACCTTTCCTACAGATCTTAAAAAACTACGTAGTCCATGGACTCATTCGCTCCCCTCGGGAGCTTAATCAGTCTGGACTGGCCGCGATTGACCTGAAACCGATACGCTTTATGAATACGCTCAGATAATCTTTAAACTGGGAGTTAAAAATAATTTTCACAACAGTGAGAAGTCTGCATCAATGCAACTTCTAGCAATTCAAGAAACTTTTTGACGATGATGCTTGATTTTTCCAAGAAGTGGATAAAAACCATTGAAATCCCGAAACGTTACACGGAAATACTCAGAAAAAGTTTCGGATTTTTTTTTACAGTGTATGTGGCATATTGTGAAGGCAACCCACATCCTAATGACTGCATTGCGACACTTTCAGCTAGGGTTTGCCAAAATTGTAAAGTCAGAAAAGTTGGATCTTCTTATGTAACATTCCAAACATGAAGAAGAATGAGAATGAATTATGAGGAAGAGAGATAAAGAGACCAGAACCAGAATTTAACCAGAAGCTTAAAAAAAATGCAAACAAACATTCTACTTTTATTGATAGTGTAGAAGACAACCTATTCTATACTGCCTAAATATTCACTCTTAGCCTATTTTTGTTACATTTAAAAAAAAAAAAACTATTTTCTTGTGAAAAATAACAAATTAATAAATAGTGGCTTTGCAAGTGACTGGTTATTTCAGTTAGTACGGTATGCACTCATGTTCATTTGGGGAATTTATCCACAGGACAGGTACAGTCATAAAAAAAAAAAAAACGAAACACTCGATCGTATTCAAAGACTATTGACACTAGAGACACGTGTGAGGTGTCATTGTTTCAGGAATAAAAAGTTCTACATAATTATGTTAAAAAATTATTGTTAAGGGGTCGTCTTCATATTAAAACGAGCATCAACTTCAAATTTTTCAATGAGAACCCCCCTTTTTTATCACATATTTGTGATCAGCATTCATTTTTAACTATGTATACAAAATTTTGTTTAATTTGAACCAGCCGTTACTTCAGAATTGAGTTTTGAAAAATCCCTCTCGTAATGTTAAAACGTATTTTTATATTTTTACTCATAACACAAAAACTAGATTAGGCACGGCAAAGATTGTTTTTCTAAATCAAAATATGAATCGACCCAATAATAAAAACGCCCTTTACAACACCTAAAATGTAATTTTAGTTTTTTTATGAATTATTTTAATATTTTTTGAAAAAAATATGATCTGAAACCATATTAAATTTTAACAGAAAAACAATCTAGAAGAGCTTTCATGCAGGAATCCAAAATTTGAGCTCAAAATATTCAGTAGTTTTTGCACTATGCTTAAAGCTTCATTTTTTTCTTACTTTAGGGGACCGTATACTTTTTTAAAACAGAAATTATGAAAGTTGGTTTCTTCGTAAAAAAAGAAAAAAAAAAAATGTTCAACAAAATAAGCAAACCAATTATAACGTGGTTTTTCTACATTAGAGTTAAGTCTATGAATTTTTTAAATGCATAAATTTATTCGCTGTCTCTGTAGAAAAACAACACAATATTGCAACCGTCAGTTTTTTGTGGATATCATTCAAACGTTAATGTGTAAATAATGCGAAACACTACTTCATTGTTTAATAAAAGAATATTTTATAGAACTTTTTTAATTAAAAGCTACACTTAAAATACTTCTGTTTTTTTTTTTTTTTTTTTTTTTTTTGCAATAGACAGTGTAGAATTAATGGCTCTTCCCGGTAATAATTTGCTAAAAGGAAAAATTATAGCCTTGTCTAAATCGGGAAAAAGCACTCGAAAAATAGCCGACGGTGTGAAGTTTCGCCTTTAACAGTATCCAGATGGGTCAATAGGTAATATTTGCTCTTAGATAAGTTTACTGGTTTTTAGGAATTAGTATTATTTTTTTTTGTAAAGTGTTTGAATAATTTTCAATGTGGTACGAGAGGAAATTTTAGCCGTAGTAGAGGGCCGCGTGCTTTGAGCCTCATTCTGCACGAAAGTAGTGTTGTAGCTAATTGTAAACATTTTTTTTTTTTTTTGACCTCGTCAAAAATTTAACAAAACATTAATTTGCGTGTTAGAGTAAGTTGAGTTTATGTCTATTCTTAATTATAATTTAAATACTTTTTTTTTTCGATTTATTTTCTCGGGCATTTCACATTAAAACTATTCCCGCAAGACAAAGATAAAATTTCAATTTTTTTTTTAATAACGTGGAAAAATATCGACAAAAAAAAAGAAGAAAAAGAGTTGTAAAAAATTATTGTTATCAACTACTAGATGCCTATATTATTAAATGCATGTTTTTCAGAATCCAATATCTGAATATTCGGCTCCACCTTTATGACACTGGCACTCTAATTCAACTTTCTGGTCCTATTCTTTAAGCAAACAACGGGCCACATGGACCAACTGCGAGGGCTGAATGCGGCCCGCGTCTCCACTGCTGTTTGGTTATTCCATTCGATGACTGCAGTGGGTCCTAATACTGAGCACAACAGCCCTGCACCGAACATCTGGTTTAACCGAACAATGAAGCAGGTGTCATGTCATTGGAGCCGAGAGTGCCACTAAAACTGGTGGATGAAGAAAATTTATCTCACCAGTGAGATGCCGTAAACATACAGCAAATAAAATTACTTTACCTACCAGTTTATTCGCACTCTTAGCTTCAATGAGGTGACTTCTGCATCCCTCACAATTAGTTTCGATTCCAGTCTACGAAATCCGTAGCAAGGACGAAATTGCAGACTCTTCACAGATTAAACTCATCTGTCGGGTATGCTTCGTGTAGTATTGCTCTAAGTGCGCAGGTCTATAGCCTCACACTATAGGAAATGTTCATTTGCAAGTATATAGTACGCGAAACAAAGTCAAATAATACTAAGCTTTGTTTGCAAGTGCAAAGTTACAAAATCGGAGAAATGACAAGAAGTCTGATTTCGACTCACCTTGGTGTAAGCTAAAATAACTTTTGTCTTTTTAAATTACGAGTTGGACCACCTCGAATCTCGTTGCTAGAAATAGAATTGGGAAATTACTTTCCTAAATTGCTTTTAAGAGCCATTACATGTTTAACTAAAACCGCCAATTGTGTTATGCTTTTTTAATATTACCACGCATTATGATCTTCCGCATCAAATTTGGATTTGAAACAAATTCTCTTTTTTTTTATTACAAAAAAGCCGCTAGAACAATTACAGTGTTTGTCCACTGTTTTAATTCATATAAACAAATTTTTACCAAATAAAGTTCGACTATGAACAGTTTGCTCAATAACGGGTATTTATATTCTCCTGTTTCTGTTTTATTTTTCAGATTGATACTTCGTTCATTTTATGTATATACAGCAAATTTTCACGGAATAAATAAACCTTGCTTCGCTTGTGTCTCCAATCTATTTAATGCTGCGTCTTCCCACGTTGTGCGGTATATTTTTTATATTTTTGTGTGCGATGGCCTAAACTTCTGCCGATGTTCTGCGAAATTAAAAACGCACAATTTCATTTGACATCAAAAGACTTTCTATTCATTCCAAAACAAACCTGTAACATAGGTGCAATACATTTATCAAACATATTCACATCATGATTCTAGGTATAAGGTTTGATATTTACATTTCTTTGAGGCTAATTTGCTGAATGATTATATAAGCAATCCAATAGGTTCATATTAGAAAAGGCAAAAAGTTCCATTTATTTTAATTTGTCCTTATTCGATTTACTAAACAACGTTCTATACGAAACCCAGTCCGTCACATTCTTAGGTTAATAGACTGATAGACAAAAATCTGAAAATATTTTAACTTTTTTTTCAAAAAAAAAAAGTTTTCGACCGCAAATCGCTTTTTGGCGCAACATTATCGGACCAAAAAGTATCGAATTCCGGAAAAAAGAGAGAATTTCAAAAAATCATGAATTGAGCTGGATAATCTCGATCTTTTCTTTATTTACATTCCGTTACTTGATAAGCCGTGACCTTGAAAAAAGCGTTTTCAATGTGGTGACGGTCCCTAAAACGTTTTTCGTTAATAACTCCTGTTCTACTGCACGGAATGCAGTGAAATTTCGTACCCTGGCTGTTTTTTGCGGTCTAAACATAATTATGTAGCAAAAAATAGGGGTTCCCATTTGAAAATCAAGAGTTGGTGCTCGTTTTGCTTTGTATATGGTCCCTTATCAAAATTTTACCTATGTAGTTTTAAAGAAGACTTTAAACCAAGTCGGATGACACCTTTCTTTCCTTTCTAGCATGTATAATGGCCGAATAAATAAAAGTGTTTCGTTTTTTTTTTCTATGACTGTACAGGGTACCTTTGGAGTGGCAATTAGCCACTTCTAATCTTATCAGAAACGTTGCTGAGTATTTCTGTGTAACGTTTCGGGATTTCAATGGTTTTTATCCACTTCCTGGAAAAATCAAGTATCGTCGTAAATTGCTACAAGTTGCACAAATGCAGACTTCTCACAGTTGTGAAAAATATTTTTAGCTCCCAGTTTTAAGATTAATTAAGAGTATTTATAAAGTGTATCGGCTTCAGCTCGATTACGGCCCGTTCTGATTAAGTTTTCAAAGAGAGCGATCAAGCATGAACAACGCTGCGTTGCCAGAATTCCAGGCGTGTCTGCTTATGGAACTTTCGATATAATTCAAGAAAGTGCCGATATATCAAATACTTAGTTAAGTTTACTCGTAAGTTTCACAGACACGACTGCCTTCCAACGGGAAGATTTTTTAATTTTTCAGGAAGGCTACTGAAATTTAGCGGAAAACGTTCCTGGTTTCTGCAAGGTATGTTACTGGCAGAAATTGGCCTGATAAGCTGCCCATTATTTTCTAAGAACGTTTCTGAACCGTTTTTATAGTGTAAGAAGACGATCTCGAAGATGAACATATTCATCTCCAAGTGTTTAGTTTAATCTTCATACCATTGAAAAATACAGTTTTACGTAGAACGTGAACAACGTGTGTAGGTGTTAAGTTAGCAAATAACGCTACTAAAACTATTTTTTCAAAAGCATTGTTTTTGTAGCTTCCAAAACGTGTATGCAATTGTATATAGAAATATTCGATTAATTGAATTCGATCAACTAAATGAACAAAAAGAACAGAAGTCAATTCTGCTGCTGATGAAGTGTAGTTTTCACCAGTTGTGGCTTCCTTATGCTCCAATTGTGCCTCATTAAAAAGTGTTTGCCTAAAATATCCAACATTAGACATTCAATTAATGGAAAACATGTAATAAATAACAACAATGTTTTCGGCTATTTATTCATTTTAATGAATATGAACCCGAAAAATAATGGAATAGTGAAAGGTAAATAAATAATAAGGAGCAATAAGGAGAAAGAAGCACTGCATATATACAAAGTGTCTTTGTTGTTTTAGGTTGTCTGATGGTCTGTAACTCCATGATATCATCTGTACACAATAAATCACCTTTTCTTTACAAGTCTAACCCTAAGGGGACACTTTTCATTATAGACTCACATCATAATTACAACCGTTTATTTCAGGGAATTTTTACTACAGAAAGAATTGTTTTCATAATAATCTGTAATATATTCACCGACTGAAGCAACTTTTTCAATACTGTCCCAGCTGATTCAATTAAACCACTAGTTGAAGCATCAGTGTCTTCTGTGTCCTATTTTGGCACTATTTTTATTGTTCTTGACTTCTTAATTGCTTTTGATTTCAACATTTTCGTAAAATATAAAACTTTCTCCAAGCATACGAACTAGCCGTCTATTGCCTAACACTGACAACTTCTTTACGTTCGGGTGCAAGGCCAGTCTTTCCAATTATGATCATATTGTCTTATACAGTCGGACCTCGATTAACGGAATCATCGTGACCGAAACTTTTATGCGTTAAATCGGGGTTATTCGTAAAATCAAGGTGCGAAAATAATATGTAATTGTCTTGTCTGAGAGCCCTAATAAGCAACTGCATACAAACAGCCATAATTAGAAATGAACTTTTTATTCAGCATTCCGCGACTTATTACACACTACACTGTAAAAACGATTCAGAAAAGTTCCTGGAAAATAATGAGCTGGTAATATGCCGAATTTCTGCCAGTAACATATCTTTCAAAAACCAGGAAAGTTTTCCATTAATATTCAGTAACCTTTCTGAAATTATTTCAGAAACTTCCTGAAGAATTCAGAAATCTTAAAAGCCAGGCCTGTCTCCGGAAAATTAGAGTTAACTTAGTACGAGATAATATCATAGCTTGGCACCTTCCTGATTTATCGAGGATGTTTCAAATGCAGTATTGCAAACATAGCCAAAGCTAAGCCAGAATTGCAAACAGGTATGGAGAATTTTACTCGCCTGCAATTCTTGCAAAGCGTAGTTCATACTTATAATGTAATGTGTGGCACTCTCCTAATTTACCAAGAAAGTTTCAATAGCAGTAATGCAGACATTACTGCTATTATGGGCTGTTATACATGGGCCAAAGCTGGGACAGAGTTGCGAACAAGCATCAAGAGTTTTACTCGTGCAAAGCTATGCAGTCCATAGACTTACTTGCTCCCTTTGGGAGCTTATTCAGTCTAGACGGACCGTATTCGGATCCAAAGCCGATAGACTACATAAAAACGCTCATTTCATCTGTTTAAACTGGGAGCTAAAAATATTTTTCACAACAGTGAGAAGTGTGCATTCGTGCAACTTGTAGCTATTCAGGAAAGTTTTTGGCAATGATACTTGGTTTTTCCACGAAGTGTATAAAAACCATTGAAATCCCGACACGTTATACTGAAATACTCAGTAACGTTTCAAAATTTTTTTACAGTGTAGTTAATTTGAAATTTTAAAGTTCTGAGTAACAGGTGTTTGACAATTTCTTTGATAATTAACTCGAAATAGTTCTCTTTCAAATCTAATAAGAGAAAACAATAAAGTGTCATTTACTGTGTTTTCCTGCTACTTGAGATATGATTTTACAGCTTCCAAGCCGTGTAAAGCATTAGATAAAGGAACAGTTTTAATGAGAGTTTCGTTTTCGCTTTTCACATCAGAATCGCTATTCATTGGTTGCCCCCTTGCCCTTTAACAATTACTGACTCCAAAAAAAGTCTTTTTCTGCTTCGGAAAAAATGGATATGGTATCATTTGAAAAACAATTCAGTATTTCCAAAGTCAAATTAACAAAGAATTTTTTTTCGGTTGTTAAAAAAATTCGTTGAATCGGGGTTTATTATTCGTTAAATATAGGTTTTTGCATATTCAAATTACCGCCCATTAGCCAGGGCTAAAGCAGAAATACACCGCCAGCTCAGTCATTCATTCATACATTTCCAGCCGAGGACTGCAGTTTCGTGCTTATTATTTCGTGCTTATTAGCGCTCATCAGCCCGGCATAGTAAAGTGACTGAGCTGGAGATGGAAAACCTCTTAAGGAAGCCAAGAGTGCGAAACAAACTGGTAGCTAATATAGAATTAGCAGACCAGACGAGTGACCGAAGAAATGGTTCGGTTCAACTAGAAGATTGAACGCGAGGCAAGGTATTCAGTACTGTTTCGCACTCTTGGCTTCCTTAAGAGATTTTCCATCTCCAGCTCAGTCACTTTCCTATGCCGGGCTGATGAGTGCTAATAAACACGAAACTGCAGTCCACGGCTGGAAATGACTGAGCTTGCGGTGTATTTCACGTATAGGTTTTTGCGTTCATTTTAGACGGGAAAAAAGGAAAATTTGCTAAATCGCGAAATTCGTTAAATAGAGTTTCGTTAAATCAGGGACCAACTATAGTTTCCTTCTTGAAGTTGTCCTTTGTATTTTAAAGTTTATAGTTGCATGTAATACAAAAATAGAACCACTTGTTACAGCCTCTATGGCATTTTCAACTCCAGTGGGAAATCAATAAAGGAAGCATTCTTCTTTGTTAAAAAATGGTTTTTCTTTCTCTTTTAGGAGCCACAATTTGTACAAATATTACAAAAAATGTTTATTAAGGTGGAAAATCTTTCTAAAGTCTAGAGTTGTTTCACTTTCTCTCTTTCTTTCTTTTTTTATTTTGAATTTAAACAATTCATAAATGTGAACACTTTTGAAGCTCTAATATAGAAAAACTATGTTTATAAACATTGTAATTCAATTTTTTTCATATTGTTTGAATAAAATTAAATAATTAACTGTCATTTTTTAAAGTACTTCTAAAAGTTTCAAAAATGCTGTGAAATAATTTGTTCACATAATTAGAATTGAGGTCAAAGTAAAAAATCTTACTGATTTTCACTTAGTAAATGTACTAAACATTTTGAACATATGTTGAACATAAAAAATGTCACATCTCATTGAAGCAACTTTTGTAATGTTGTTGTAAAATTTCCTACAAACACTGTAAAAGTAGAACATAAACTAACAAAGCATTACCATTATAATTAAAATTTTGGTATATCTTTTAGCAATAGGTAGAAAGGCAAAGGCTGGAAAGTGTTACATAAATAGGCTAATTTGAAACACGTCAATTCGTATCATCTCGAAAAAGTTTTAACTTTCTACGATATATTATGCACACGCAAAGTTGTTATAATAAAACGAGGATATTTTGAGTTACACTTTTGAAGCCCGCAAATGTACATAAAAAATTATGTCAAAATAATGCATTTTGGTTTTAGACTTTCATATTATTACCATATATTATGCTCACACATAGAAAAGCCAATATCTCTGTTTCTAATAGAACGTAGTCAAAAGTTTAGTAAAACTAATTGAATGATTAATCTAATAAATTATCAGAACAAAATGTGAAATTAGTCAAAAATAGCGATTTTACATTAGTCGGACAATTAAACCAAAAAGAAAAGGAAATCATAGATGAGGATGAAGTATTAATTTTACTATTTCAATACAGTTGAATTTGGTGAAAGTGAAAACTGCTATGAAGTTTAAAGATGTCCGCCGCTCTATTCACCCATAAGCATAAATAATGATAGTCTATAATGTCACTTGGCTATATTTTTTAATAATTTGCATTTTCATAAACACTAACGGTCCTTGGATAACGTTGAAATTGATTTATACATTATACTTACTACATTTTGCGTAGCAACACCTGAACCAGTATATAAACTAGAAAAAAAAAACGGATTTGTGTTCCGGTTTTGGCCGAACTGTTTTATGCAGGTAAGTTGCAAAACTTAGGAAAATAAAGAACTCACATGAACACTTGATCTTGCCTGAATAGGAAACACTTTACAAGAGATAAACACATGCAAAACTATTGCTGCTATAAGTAGATTAAGCAAAAACACTCTCTTAACAACGAGCAGTAACAAATACACTATTCCCCAGACAAGTGAATCCTTTATCTAGACAAAAAAAGTTCTTGACCTCTCACAGCAAAAGTTTTGATAAAGGATCATCATGTTATAAAACAAAACCTAAGATTAGTTAGAGTGGTCAATGTGTTTAGTATTTCTGGTTTGAATGTGAAACTGGCTACAACTGGTGCACCTGCCCTGCATGTAAAAAATTCAAATCGAAGAAGTGTTGTTTGCGACATGAACCAAAAAGCGCAATTTTACTATCATTGACTTTTTTTTAGACAGTTTACTGTTTATACTAATGGCTTCTCTCACGATTTTCCCGCCAAAAAGGAACTTTTTTTTAACAGTATCTTTAGACAATTACACTATTTTTTTAACTACCAGGTTTTTTTTAACAATTAAAGTGTTTTATAAAGAATTTTTTTCCCAGCAAATAGGGTACGATTATCGTCTTTTTCCGCAATTAAACACGCGCTGGTGAACAAATGTTTCACTGGAGTAATGGACACAAATCTCAGTTCAGGTACACTTCTACTTCATGGTGAGAACTTGTTAAAATTGCTTATAAGGGAAAAGAAGTGAAAATAAGTTCTGATTCAAAATGTAGTCTTTAGAAAAACGTAAATTTAATAGTTTTAAATCACAACAGGGATTAGGAATAAATCATATATAGGTTATAAACTCCTTTCTTTAGAATATATCTTTACAGTGCATAATGTTTTGAAACGATGGAGAGGGGAAGAAAAATATTTCTGTAAAAATGCACTGATTTTGGAAATGAGAGTACATCTTGGTTGGCACCAAATTTAGAGAAACGTGACTAAGCTCTCGCAAATTAATCTTCAAGTCCAATGCGCAGTTAAGGAAGACTTCCTCTATGTTTCAATATTCATCTGTTTTTTATTTTATTTTTTTTAGCGTTATTTTTCATGTGCTACGCATTCCAAAGGAAAAGATCGCCGGGAAACCTTTTAAGCATGAAACTTTAACTGTTTTTACTGAAACAACCATCTAAATGAAAGGTGAACTGAAAACGGTGGAGGAACGACTCACATGCACGCGATACGGTAATTGTTTTCCTAGCTGTCAGTTTTTTATTTATTTAAATTCTCGAGGACGCTTTAACGTTACGTTTGTTTTTACTTAATCAACTAATTCCAAAAACTACTTTTCACTGGATACTTGAAAGCCCAACTTTTAGCAGGAAGCAGAATTGTTTTTTTGGTTCCATTCTCAAGGCATGAATACAACACTCCCTTGTGTAGTTTACCTAACTTCCTCCATGAGTAAAAAAGATACAATTTAATCCTTAATTACGATAATATATAGGAGAAAACTCAAAGCAAATGCGTTAACTAGATAGTAAAGAAATCAAATGTTCATATCATACACTTTTTTTTTTGCGTTCATAATTTGTGTGCCTCAAAGCCAGATGGGCGCAAGTCACATTATGATAATTTTACAGGAGCGAGAGAAAACTTTTTCCTGGCGCATGCAAACAATCTGACGAGAGATGTTTTAACCCTCCCCCTCGCCCCCCCCCCCCAAAAAAATGAAAAGTATCTCTTTTTTAAGAATTACGTTCACTTCACTCGATGCCAATAGGCTTCTACATACAATACACTAATAAACAAAAAATCACAATTTTTTGACTAACATTAGTCTGTCTCTGAGGTACAGATTTTCTGTAGTAATTATTGTTTATATTTGAAAGAACAGACTCAAGAAAGTAGGGGGAGGTAATTCCAAAGCGAGAATGCTAACTTTGAGGGTAAAAAAAAAAGTTTACTCTAGGCCCTTTTTGGCATTCATAGATTTCTGTAGTTATTATTGCTTTCGAAACAATTCAGGAAATAACTTGTTTTTATTATAAAACTCATCAAAAAACTTAACCCTTTCGAAACTCGGGCGAAGCGCGAAAGCGAAATTAAAAATATTAGTTAGTCAAATTGAACCAACTTGAACGGTAACGTAGCTCACAATGTCGATAGACAAAGGTATCTAAATCAGTGAAACTATGCTCAGTTGTTGGAAATTTAGTTTTCCTGCAGTTGCTTCAGGCTAACTCGCCAACGGCCCAAAGCGGGTACGCCTTTGCATTTGAGTCAGACTTGACGACATGTATTCGGAATCTCACGAAGCCAGAGGCGTTTAAGGTTGTATTAACTAACCACTTACAAAATAAGCTGAACTGATTAGTCTTTAAATAATTTTCTCAAATAAAGACCTACCCGCTTTGCCAAGGACATGAATTCATTTTGTCCAACTATAACCACAAATCTAAGTCGCGAAATGCAAAAACTGTTGTCAAATAATATTCATTTATGTAAAAAAAATAATAATTAAAACTAACAAAGACGCATAACGAACCATTTTACAGAATTCGGAATTTAAAAACACCAAATCTTTTTATGAAACCAGCGAAAATCTTTGTTGCCATCTTTCTTCAAAAACGCGTACACTAGGCGGGAGCTGTTGTACTTCCCGTAATGAGTCGATACGTGAAAATTCTTACAAATCCCTCTGATTCTTACTAATGTTAAAGGGTATAGCCACTAAGGATGCTGGGAAAAACACTTTCTCAGGTACAGGGAACAAACTCTTTCGCATGTGAATGGTGTACATTTCCCAACCGAGTTTTTTCAGGCTGGAGCGGGACATTACGAGGTACAAAAGTCTCATATGAACATGGCTAGTATTACTAAATGCCAGGGGTTCTAAGGCGAGGTAGGAGGGACCCTACCCCTTACCCCTCCACCCTAAAAAATTGTACAGTTTGTGAACAATTCTTTGGATGTTAAAGTATGCTTTTAAAGATTTTAAATGTTTTTTCGCTTTTGCTTTTAAGAAAAAAGAAGGAAAAAAAAGATCCGTTACAGGTTTATAAAAAGAAAGAAAAGAAAGAAATTC